>NC_134688.1:462185938-462350938 GCF_050947455.1 Rhinoderma darwinii | reverse complement strand
GATAGATAGATAGATAGATAGATATGAGATAGATAGATAGATATGAGATAGATAGATAGATAGATAGATATGAGATAGATAGATAGATAGATAGATAGATAGATAGATAGATAGATAGATATGAGATAGATAGATAGATAGATAGATAGATAGATAGATAGATAGATAGATAGATAGATAGATAGATAGATAGATAGATAGATATGAGATAGATAGATAGATAGATACGTGTAGTACTTCCTTTGGTAGCTCATATATCATCATAGTGTAACGTATGTAGTTGGTGCTTCCCTAATAACCTGGTGGGAATACAGGACTATAGAGTTTATGACGTGCGACGCTGCGGTGATGTTACTTGTAGATATTAGTGCACAAGGTGTTGGGTAATTGGACGGCTGGATGCTTGGTAACCGGTATAATTTACTCCTCGCCGCCGTGGCACAGACAGTGTTAATGTGACGATTGTGTAAGCCTGCGCCCGCCGTACACTCCTGCCCAGTGTTTCCGTAGAATGGCCGCTTATAATCTCTTCCTGGCAGAACACTCCATGTATTGATGCAGGTTTGTGTTACAAGGCAAAGTAAATAAATTTGAAACGTCTCTGATCCTCAAAGACAAACATATAATGAAACAAAAATATACTTTTCATTTTTTAAAGAGAAACGCCAAAAATGACACCCGAGCGCCGGTTCCCTGGCCAGGTGTGAGGCTATTATTCCTCTATAGGGTATTACAAGTTTTTAGGTGACTGCAGTCTTTGCTGAGAGGAGTTTTTGGTATGGCGTCTCGGGCACATGTAACGTTAGACACTCCGAGGGACGGAATATAATGGATTTTTTGTTGTCAGTTCCTGCAGTTTGTGTTTCAGATATTATCATGTAATAAAGTTTACTTATTAATCATGGCTATTTTTAGCCGCTGCTTTGACCGATGTACAGAAAGGACATGTTGTCGAGAAATCTGTACATTATACGGAACATGACGTAAGAAATAGTTCTTTATTTCAAGAGATTTTTCTGTAAAATTAAACCGTTGACAGTAAATATAAATCCATTTTGCTCATCTGTTTCTTTGATATGTCTGTTTATGGCAAACTGGGTGGCATCCAGTATGGCCATCGCTACAGCTCCTTTCTGGGTTGCCCGACATACCGTCACAACATTTTTCAGACATTTTTTACCCATAGGTAGAGGAGGGCCTCTGTACAAATACAGTATGTGGGGCCAACAATTTACTTGGAAAGGCCTCATGCACACGGCCGTGCACTACGGTCCACATACTATCCACCATTGTGGATAATATAGAACATATGCTATCCTATGGGCCAATGCACACTACCGTGTTTTCCACAGTCCGTGCCGGGAGTCCTTGTCCGAGAGCCTGCACCACAAAAAAAGAGGACAAGTCATTTTGCGGGCCGCATTTGCGGTCCAGCCTCCTTGAAGTCATTGCACATCTTGTGTGTGCATGGTCCGTGATTGCGGACGGCGCGCGGCTGACACTCCTCGGACCGTCCGCGCCATAATCACGGACCGTGCACACTACGGCTAAGTGTGAGGTGATCATCATACAGACCGTTCCCATGGCTCTTTAGCAAATCCCTCCGCGGTATAACCGTTCACCTTATCATTTTGTGCCACAGAATGCAATTTTGTAACATTTCTGTGGCATAGATTAATATTTGGTGGCCCAGCAATATTTTTTGCCACTTAACAGTCCATCTTATCATTTTATGATACCAAATGCCATTGTGTTAGATTTTTGTGGAACAGATAATTATTTAGTGGCATGGTAATATTTGGGGCCACACATTATTATTTAGGGCCTGTTCACATTGCCCTTGCGTTGAGGGGTTCCGTCGAAGGTTTCCGTCATGTTAACCCCTCAACGGAAAGGCAAACTGAAACCTCAGCTTCCGTTTCACTCACCATTGATATCAATGGTGACGGAAACCTAGCTAATTGTTTCCGACTGTCACCGTTGTGACAGGGTCCCGTTGTTCTTGACGGAACCAATAGCGCAATCGACTGCGATATTGATGCCGTCAAAACGACAGAACCCTATCACAACGGTGACAGACGGAAACCATTAGCTAGGTTTCCGTCACCATTAAGTTCAATGATGAGGCAAATGGAAGCTGAGGTTTCTGTTTGCTTTCCGCTGAGGGGTTAACATGGCGGAAACCTCCGACGGAACCCCTCAACGGAACACAGACTAAGTGACACAGAAGGCAAAACAGGGAAATCATTGGTGCAATCCGTTAGATGCAATCTAGTAGACAGTAGCAAGCTCTGTCATTTTCCTTTCAAGTAAGTGGTGGGCCGCAATGCCCACAGGGCCCCTGTGCCGCAACCGCACATGCCATATGTCTTTCTCTGTCCCTTTGTGATTCCTATTATCATTGTCAGTCTACATGAAAGCCGCAGGACAAGACGCTTGTTTTATATTTTAAAACATCCAGCAGAAATTCCGGACGTGAAATTCTCCAGTTGAGGTGGCTAACGCTTTGTTAATCCTCAGCCACGTCGTCGGGTTATGTGGAGTAGAAGAATGTGACCATGTCCAGGATACCGGAGGGTTTAACAGTGATCACGTTCAGCTGTCGAGAAGGGATTCTTTATTTGTCAACAAATTAACCATCGAATGCGTGACATACTTTTATCTCCCCGGTTCGCGGACCATGAGGAGCCGAGGCTTTCTTCACATTATGTGTGACTGCGGGAGTTACTATAACAGTATGTGATTTATTGTGCTTGTACTCTATGATGTTCCCTGTCACACGGTTACCCTGCTTTAAAACAATCCCAACTTTTGGATGAACCATTGTTGTTTTAATCAGGTGGACATAATGTATGGTTAGATGCCTAGGGGCCCCTGTGAATTAGAGCTGCTGTTAGATGAAAGCTGCTTTGTTTTTGTGATCTTTAAAGGGAATGTGTCATCAGAAAATGGGCTATTGTTTAAATCAAGTATTTATGTAAAACATTTTTAAGAATTTCTGCTGATTTGTGATTTGTTTTTATTTTCTTTGTCATTATCTATATTGAAAAATAATCCTAAAATCTTACAGTTTTCACTCTGGGCACTGAGCCTCCTAATAGACTGACACTTCCTGTTCTGTAGAGATCACTTCTCAGTAGTCATCTCACTATCATCACAGGCAGGATTACAATGATAGGGAACACATATATACAGATAACACAGGATCCACCATTGATAATAGACTGATCCTTCCTGTTCTATAGAGATCACTTCTCAGCAGTCATCTCGTTATCATCACAGGCAGGATTACACTTAGGCTGGGTTCACACAACCTATTTTCAGGCGTAAACTAGGCTTATTATGCCTCGTTTTACGCCTGAAAATAGGGCTACAATAAGTCGGCAAACATCTGCCCATTCATTTGTCATTTGAATGGGTTTGCCGACGTACTGTGCAGACAACCTGTCATTTACGCGTCGTCGTTTGACAGATGTCAAACGACGACTCGTAAAAATACAGCCTCGGTCAAAAGAAGTGCAGGACACTTCTTTCAGACGTAATTTGAGCCGTTCTTCATTGAAGTCAATGAAGCACAGCTCAAAATTTACGGCTGTCAGAGAAGCCTCGCAAAATGCGAGGAGGAGCATTTACGTCTGAAACGAGGCAGCTGTTTTCTCCTGAAAACAGTCTGTCATTTCAGACGTAAAAGCCTCTCATCGTGTGCACATACCCTAACAGGTAACACCTCTGTATAGATAACACAGGAGCCACTATTCATAATAGACTGATCCTTCCTGTTCTGTAGAGATCACTTCTCAGTAGTCATCTTACTATCATCACAGGCAGGATTACAATGATAGGTAACACATATATATATAGATAACATATGATCCACCATTGATAATAGACTGATCCTTCCTGTTCTGTAGAGATCAATTCTCAGCCGTCATCTCATTATCATTACAGGCAGGAGGATTACAATGATAGGTAACACCTATATATATATATATATATATATATATATATATATATACACAGTGCCCACCAAAAGTTCCAGAACACTCTCATAACTTTTGAACAGCTTGAGGTAGATACAACTGTGATATGACAATAGAAATGTACAAAAATTGTTGTTTTTTTTGCGTTAACTGGTAGATTTTATGACCCCATTAAATCCCACCAAATTTCAACCCTCTACATCGAGCCGTTCAAAAGTTATGAGGGTGTTCCGGAACTTTTGGTGGGCACTGTATATATATATATATATATATATAATACAGGATCCACCATTCATAATAGACTGATCCTTCCTATCTTTGGAGATCACTTCTCAGCAGTCATCTCACTATCATCCCAGGCAGGATTACAATGATAGGTAACACATATATAGAGATAACACGGGATCCACCATTGACAATAGGTGATGGACACAGCTCCCCTCCTATCCCTTCCTACACAATGACCTCTACACAGCATGCCCACTACACCCTACCATAGAAGTCAATAGGTCCCCTCCTGTTCACAGGTTCCTAGGGTCCATGTAAAGCATATTTCTAAATGCTGTTAACAGCAGCTCATGCAGGACTACTAAGGAGCCATGAGGGACGTGACTACCTTGCTGTCAATAAAATGCCCACACCATGGAAGACTATAAACAAGGACGTATATATTATAGAGGCAGACCATGCGCAGATAGGACCCAATCTTTGTTGGTCTCATCTCCTTTGCTATTGTGCGGTGAGGACCTATGCAGGACTTCCTTCTCCAGAGAAACTACATTGTTATCACACAAGGGGGTGGGCAATTGGACCAAGGGTCATGGAAAAGGAGTGGAGGGGTAACAAACATCGGAACTTTCTGTCCTCAGTGGCTAAACTTGGCATAATAATGGGGTTCTATTTTTATCTTTGCTATGGAGCCCCCTCTTTTCCATGTACACAACTTACCATAATAGATCATAAAGTAAATGACATGGCCACTGTCACTTCATGGTGGCTCCACTTGCGATCGCGGAGAGCCGATAGGTTGCCATGGCAGCTGGGGGCCTAACGAAGATTGCCAGATCTGTCATGAATGTGAGCCTATTAGGCTTTGCATAACTCAGGGCCTAATAGCCTGCCTGTCAGTATAAAACTGACAGGCATAATACACTAAAATGCAGAAGTATTGCAGTGTATTATTGAATCGATCAAATGCTATAAAATGTTCATGTTATCTATACTGCACAGAGAACGCCATAAAAACAAAACCAAAAGAAACAATGGAGGAATTGCTGTTTTTTCTTCCATCCCCCCCCCCCCCCCCACCAAAAAAAATATAAAAGTTATACAATACATTATATGTACCTAAATATTGTGGTATTAAAAAATGCAACTCGTCCCACAAAAAAAACAAAAAAAAAACAAGCCCTCATACATCTACGTCAATGAAAAAATAAAAAAATGACGCCTTTTGGAATGTGGAAATAAAAAAGACAAAAACAATCGCTGCATCCTGAAGACCTAAAATAGCTGCGTTCTTAAGGGGTTTTTGATGGTTATCATCTTGGAATGTTTTGATACTCCATGAATCTTTAGCCACTAGGGGCAGTGTTCCATTGATATCCATAAGATATTCTCTTATGCCTGAGCAATTGCGCATTTTTTTTCTGGCTTTATTTATACAGAACATATGTTTTCTGACCGTTTTTCTCAATCTGTTTCCTGATCAGTAAACAACACATGTTTCATCAAAGCTCTGACGAACGTCTGACTTAATCTGCTCTAGAATAAATGCTGCTCACATTCTGTTATAGTCTTTCCTTAGGCCTCGATCGCACAGGGTCCATGTGCAGCCCTGTATATAATAAATAGTCCAAATGCATCTGATAAAAATGCCAGCCATGGTGCCCCTATAATAGTAGAGTGCCTCATAACAGTGCCACACACAGTGCCCCATAAATGTGAAAGTCACAGTGTCACCACAGAATTTCCATCCAGATTGCCCCCTTACCAGCGACAGCCACAGTGCCCCATAATAATAGCTGCAGTACCTAACTAATGTGAGATGACTATCTCAATGGAAGCCCCAGTACCTGGGATCATTAAGGTCTTGGTGAACAAGTAGGGGGATACCAGAGCTGTGCTCGGAAACTGGGCCTGTCCCGCTGAATCTGGGCCACTCACTTGGTTATGTATTCATGGGGCTCACCCCTTCTATTAAAGGAGCCTTAAGATAAGGGGGCGAGGCAGGGGATGATGGAACATAGTGTACTGATGGTGGTCTTGACGGAGTAGGGTCCCTATTACAAGTTCTGTTACGGGGGCCCTTGGATTTTTGTTAAGCCCCTGCAGACACCCGATGAATTATCCTTACACTTAGTTGTGATGCGGATAAAATAAAGTATCTCTTAGTTAAGTAAACCGTACGTGTTCAAATAAAAAGCTCAGATTTATGATGTGTCATGCGACGGCCATCTGTGTTTAGCGTTGGAGACGCTCAAGAATCTCGTAGCCTCCGTTCTGTTTTAGCAGTTTGTCTCATGTTTGGGATGATTTAAAGCAAATAGTAGGGGATTCTGCCAGGGTATCAAGTTGATCCCACTCATGAGCTGAAACCGTCAGGCAGCCCACTGGCAGCTGTGACTCAGACCAGGCTGCCAGAAGCACAAGGCCCGACAGGTGTGTGTGACAGGAAGATGGCGACAGACCCACAGCTGTGGCTGCGGCCTGGGCTCTATTATTGGCACGAACAGCCAGCAGTGATCCCCAAGCAAGAGAGGAAGCAGAAGCCGCCAGTTGATTTTCACTCAGAAATTTCAGATACAGCTCATATAGCGTTTACTGGAAGATCTTCTCAGATGACAGCTTATAATGACCGAGCGTGCAAACAGCTGACTTTCAATTAACTTATCTTTAAATACTCAGTAAATATAAATCTACGTCAGTCATTAAAAATTCTGCCTTCCCATGGTTATAACTGTGAAGGCAAAGTGACAACCAATATGGCCGCCCCCTGGCAAATCTACCGTTATACAGCAATATATATTCCGATTACTACAACTAGAAAAACCACTACAAAATATATTAAAGGAAGGGGCGATTATTGCAGAGATATAGCTAGGAGAGGATGTAGGGACATGTGTCCTGGGTGCTGGATGCCAGGGGGCACAAACAAGCCACTCTCCCTTTGCCAGGGTGTTTAGATACAATGTTAGGGCAAGTTCTTACCTTGGGTTAATCTTCTCTCCCACCCCATGTAACACCACGGACACGCTGACAAAACCCATTAAAGTCAATGGGTACCCTTGGCCGCCGGTGGTGTCTGTCGTGCAACGGAACCGGCACTTCCGTTATTTCCGTTGCTCTGCTTCTCTGACGGTGTGGACCCGGACGTACCTCTGATTCTGCATAGGAAGTACTCCCTATGCTGGATATCATGATAATACCATCCGTCAGAGGCAGCTGAATGGGATAATGACAATGAGATGTAGTGGGAAACCATAGGCAAGGAGAACTTTAGGGAGGGGCGAGGAGGTTAACTTCGGTAAAAAATTGAGAATTCTTAAATATTTTGTCACAGTTAAACATTAAAGCATATACACAACTCTGCTGGTTGGTATTGGAAACAGTCAACAAGGATCTCAAAAGGCACTCCTCTAACAGAACTCCTGTAATAAAGGTGTGACATTTATTTTTCTCTTCATTGGATCTGTACAGTGTCCGATGTAATGATGACACTTCCCATAATGCATACCACTAGGGCAAACTATGGGCAGACACAGAGTCAGCAGGGAGTGCTGACAGATTTCAGCTCTGGGAATTGTGAATTCAGCTCCGGACTATGACACAGACTGTAAATCTGGATCAGAACAAGATGAGTAATGCTAAACTCATATGTGAATATATGTGTCAAGAATATATACAGTATATAATTTGATACTTGAAGTAAACAGGTATAAGTAAGTTTGTCTGGACAAGATAAGACAAACTCAAAGTCTGAATTAGCTGCTCCACCCAGACCAAAAGAGGTTTTCCAATAACCCAAACAGGAGAAGTCTGATGTGCGCAGACAGTCTGCAGGCTTCTGCCCAAGTCGCTGACGGTTGGCTGGTACGTCCTCGTCTGATTTATGTTGTGTGTGTGTGTGCGCTAAGCCTTAAATTGCCGAGTTTCTGGCTGGCTGCGGTGGTATTACTGGATGGTTGGTGCATGTTTTCAGCTTGCAGAGCTGGCTCTGATACCGGGACTCTTGGCTTGGAATCCGTTCCAATCTCACACCTGTCTCAGACAATGAAGCTCTTGTTCGGAGCGTCTCAAGTTATGGCAGCCGAGATGATTTTTTCACATGCAGGGATTAAGGAAAATCGTGGAGAATATAGTAACCTTTAAGAGATGTATTCCCTCTACACATCTCCGCGATCTCCTTCTCTTCTGGTACCGGCCGCTTCCTTCACACCGCTGTAAACACGCGTGCCCCCTGGAGAGGGTCGATAGATTTGTATTTTATTACCGCTTTAAGTCTCTTTACCTGGGATTTTCTCCTCAGTGTCATAAAAGGAAAGACGGAAGATATTAGTGTTAATGACATTAAGCCGTGTAACTTCCAGTGTGTGGCATACAGCAGTTATTAGAAGATTTATGTTACTATTAAAGGGCAACTCCACCCAAAAAATATTTCATTTTGAAGTATAGAGAAAATAATGGATACAGTTACTTGCGGCCGTCCCGCAGTAACCAAGTCCTGCATCATCTGTTCATATTCTTTTCATCCACTTCTAAGTTATCTCGGTTACGACTAAGGAAACAGATGGGTGACTACCCCTCATGGCGGCCATTATAGTATTCATAATGATTCTCAACTAGAATCCCAAGAATCCTAAATGGGATACAAAACTGTAATGTTATACAGAATAACATCAGTCTTGCTCTTTCCTATTGCACTGCCCAGAGGCGTCACTTGAAGCTTAATGTAAAATCTGTAACACGGCCCCCACCTATCATGGCCCATTTATAATGCTGGTGTCTTATTTGATAGAGGGGCCTTTGTGCCCCTCAGGCACTGAGGCCTCTGCTATCCCTGCACCTCCTATAGCTGTGTCCCTAGCTCTGCCTGTGTGTCAGTCTTCACTGTAGTTCTTGCATTCTAGTCATGAATCAGGAGGCTCAGAATGAATAGAAAAAATTACACACATATATACATATATATATATTTCTGTTTTATTTATTTTTCATAGTAAAGCATTGCAGACTGATGAGATGAGCTGGTTGCAGCGCTAGCGTCAGGGGCTCAACTATAGAGGGTGCAGAGGTAGCAGTTGCACCCGGGTCCTGGTGCTGAGGGGGCCCAGAGCCCCGGTGTCACATAGGAAGACACCAGTGTTATAAATGGTGCATCGTAGCTGTAGGACCCTGTTTCAGATTTTCCATTGGGGCCCCCGAAGCTTCTAGTTACGCCTGTGGCCAGCGGGCAGATTTTAGCAGGGGGATGTGAGCAGACCCGGGGTGGCGCGAAACAAGAACGTGAAGGGTCTCGTCACATGAAAGCCGGAAACAGAAAGAAGAACAGAGAGCTGTAACAGAACATCTTTTGTAATGCAGAAAAAAGGAAGTAGATATATTTATGGCAACGACGTCCTGACAAAAACAAGAGATTATTTGAGAGGGGAAAGATCAGAATTCAAATTTATTCACTGTTAACGGCACAAGATCAAAAGGAAAAACCCGGAGAATCAGGACTGTAATACACAGCGGAGGGGAAACCAGTCAAACCAGTATGACTCCAGACCAGGGCTGTGTTACCTACTACACATATATAACTTGATAACATTGCGGCCCCTCCTGGACTGTTAGTGCCCCCCGCAGATCTGAAGTCCATCTTCTGTATTTATAGCGGGCGGCTCTATGGATTACAACTCATACATCACACCCCTTACCCCCCATTATCAAAAGGAAATAGGCCCGGGATTAAGGAGCCCAATGGGGTCTACACCCACATTACTTCAACAGGCATCCAGTCTAGGCAATCCTCTATGAGTTAAATACATCAGCAACGCAAATCTCTCTTCTGTCCTGATAGTTTGTTACAATGTATTAGTGCAGGTAAAATATATCCGCCTGGAGCCCAGGCTGCTTAGCTCACAGAGGGTTGGCTAAACTAGATATAATTGTAGCGACGGTATGTACAGCTTAATGCCTGATCACATTTCCGGCACAAAACCAGGCGAAAATACCGGAAACAATAGCGCAACATGCTGCGCTATTGTTTCCGGTAAAGCCACGAACAACCTAATGGAAACCCGACAGAACCCATTTAAAGTCAATGGGTTCCATTGGGCGCGGATGGTGTCTGTCATACAACAGAACCAGCGCTCCCGGTATTTTTGTTGTTTTGCACCTCAGACAGAGCAAAATAATGAAGACACCAACGCAGGTGTGAACCCAGCCTATAAAAGCCTCTGAATGTAAACAAGTATGTTCCAATCAGTGACCGCAAGCAGAGACCTAAAAAAAAAAACGATAAGTAAAAATGTAATTGAAAATGTTAAGGAATTGAAAAACAAAGCATCTTAGAAAATTCTAGAACTTTTCAGGATACAATGGGAAACCTCATAATGATAGATAGATAGATAGATAGATAGATAGATAGATAGATAGATAGATAGATAGATAGATAGATAGATAGATAGATAGATAGATAGATAGATAGATAGATAGATAGATAGATATGAGATAGATGATAGATAGATAGATAGATAGATAGATAGATAGATAGATAGATAGATAGATAGATAGATAGATAGATAGATAGATAGATAGATAGATAGATAGATATGAGATAGATAGATATGAGATAGATAGATAGATAGATAGATAGATAGATAGATAGATAGATAGATAGATAGATAGATATTAGATATATATTAGATATGAGATAGATATTAGATATGAGATAGATAGATAGATAGATAGATAGATAGATAGATAGATAGATGATAGATAGATAGATAGATAGATAGATAGATAGATAGATAGATAGATAGATAGATAGATATGAGATAGATAGATAGATAGATAGATATGAGATAGATAGATAGATAGATATGAGATAGATAGATAGATAGATAGATAGATAGATAGATAGATAGATAGATAGATAGATAGATAGATAGATAGATAGATAGATAGATAGATAGATAGATAGATAGATAGATAGATAGATATGAGATAGATAGATAGATAGATAGATAGATAGATAGATAGATAGATGATAAATAGATAGATAGATAGATAGATAGATAGATAGATAGATAGATAGATATGAGATAGATAGATATGAGATAGATAGATAGATAGATAGATAGATAGATAGATAGATAGATAGATAGATAGATAGATAGATAGATAGATAGATATGAGATATATATTAGATATGAGATAGATATTAGATATGAGATAGATAGATAGATAGATAGATAGATAGATAGATAGATAGATAGATAGATAGATAGATAGATAGATAGATAGATAGATAGATAGATAGATAGATAGATGATAGATAGATAGATAGATAGATAGATAGATAGATAGATAGATAGATAGATAGATAGATAGATATGAGATATATATTAGATATGAGATAGATATTAGATATGAGATAGATAGATAGATATGAGATAGATAGATAGATATGAGATAGATAGATAGATAGATAGATAGATAGATAGATAGATAGATAGATAGATAGATAGATAGATAGATAGATAGATAGATAGATAGACCAACAGACCAATTCTATAAATTACCTGTGATAGGTAGGGGGCCCTGATTTTGCGCTAGGGTTGAGGATCTTCACTTTACGTCTCTGATAGGCTGTCAGGGCATGCTGGGAGTTAGCACAACATATCAGCCAATGGAATTTTGCCAGTCCTATTCGTAACCACAATTAGGGACTGTAAGTACGCATCTGACTTTCTTATTTGTGCGCAGCCACAATCCAAAATTATATCCCTTCAACTGGAATTTTCTTTTGCCCAGGCGCGTGCCCTTGAAATCATCCCCTGCCACACACCGCGCTGACATCATACACTCGACTGACTTGACAAATAGTGTATTTATCCTGTAGAAAAATCCCAATAGTTCCCCGCTGCATGTCCCTGGCGCCCGCCCTCAGCACAAGGTGTTAAGTGACAGGTTGGTTCCCTTTCATGTATCTACACAGCAACGTACAACATATATCAATACGGCATTCAAAGTCAGTTAAAACAATATAGCTTTTCTTTCTTCACATGAAGGAGACCTCACTTCACCTTGTTAATCAAAGCTGTGCCCTAGAGGGAGGATTCACGCCGCGCTGACGGTATCATTTTCCCCCAAGGTGACCTCATCCGTGCAAGTCTGAAGTTTGCATTTGATACGAGTCTTATACTTTCTCTAAGTCAGTAAAATGAAGCAGCTCATCCTTAGATCATCACAGATCATCTCCAGCTTCCCAGAAATTCCTTTTCCTTTAGGCTGTAACACTAAACAAGGCCCCATTCTCCTTTCCTGTTGTAAATTTAAAGAGCATTTCGCCTAAAATAAAAATCCTCAATAAAGCCCTTGAGTGGTCAACCTCTGTCCACTTTCGAAATACATCTGAAACACAGACACATATAAATTTTTTGACCCAAATGTTTATACCCAAATACTGCCATACAATACCCAGACATTACAGCCATTCAGTGTCCAAATAATACCGCCATACAATGCCTAAATAATACCTCTATACAGTAACCAAATACTACTCTATAGTGCCCACATAACATAGCCATACAATACCCAGACATTACAGCCATTTAGTGTCCAAATAATACCGCCATACAATGCCTAAATAATACCTCTATACAGTAACCAAATACTACTCTATAGTGCCCACATAACAATGCCATACAATACCTAAATAATACCTCTATACAGTAACCAAATACTACTCTTTAGTGCCCACATAACATAGCCATACAATACCCAGACATTACAGCCATTCAGTGTCCAAATAATACCGCCATACAATGCCTAAATAATACCTCTATACAGTAACCAAATACTACTCTATAGTGCCCACATAACATAGCCATACAATACCCAGACATTACAGCCATTCAGTGTCCAAATAATACCGCCATACAATGCCTAAATAATACCTCTATACAGTAACCAAATACTACCATATAGTGCCCACATAACAATGCCATACAATACCCAGACATTGTGTCCAAATAATACCGCCATACAATACCTAAATAATACCTCTATACAGTAACTAAATACTGCTCTATAGTGCCCACATAACACTGCCATACAATACCCAGACATTCAGTGTCCAAATAATACCGCCATACAATGCCTAAATAATACCTCTATACAGTAACCAAATACTGCTCTATAGTGCCCACATAACAATGCCATATATTTCCCACACAATACTGCCATTCACTGTCCAAATAATACCGCCATACAATGCCTAAATAATACCTGTATACAGTAATCAAATACTACCATATAGTGCCCACATAATAACACATATTTTCCACATAATACTGCCATTCACAGTCCAGATAATACCACCATATAATGCGCTTAATAATACTTCTTTACAGTAACCAAATACTGCCTTGTAGTGCCCACATAACAATGCCATATATTTCCCACACAATACTGCCATTCACTGTCCAAATAATATAGCCATACAATGCCTAAATAATACCGCCATTCATTAATCAAATACTGCCCTACAGTGCCCACATAACACTGCCATGCAATACCCAGACATTACAGCCATTCAGTGTCCAAATAATACCGTCATACAATGCCTAAATAATACCTCTATACAGCAACCAAATACTGCCCTATAGTGCCCACATAACAATGGCATATATTTCCCACGTAATACAACCATTCAGTATCTGAATAATACCGCCATACAATGCCTAATTAATACCTCTTTACACTAACCAAATACTGCCTTAGAGTGCCCACATAACAATGCCACATATTTCCCAAACAATACAGTTTCCAAATAATACCGCCATGAAATGCCTACATAGTGAAGGGAGTTCATGGTAAAAGTCTGTGGTGGTCTAGGGCAGTAAAGGGGTTAGTGGTAAAGTTCCTGGTGGTCCGGGGTAGTGAAGGTTTACATGCTCCATTTTTAGGTTGCTCCCAGGGGTTCAGTCCTTGGGGGACCCACTAGGAAACAGGGGACCCTGACAATTGCCCATTTTTGCCACCCCCTAAAACCAGCCCCTTAGGGGGCTATAATTGCAGCCATATTGTTTGTCACCCAGCTTTTCCTACAAACGCACTGAGGAGCACTACTACGTTCTAGAGATAGTCAAGGGTAACAACAGTGACGTTGATGGCATATCCTGGCAATATCACAAAAGCATCGGGCTGCTATTTAATGGCCATTTTTTATTTTATTGGAAATGAATGAGATTTTCTTGCAGCTGCAAATAAGATAAGAGGAAAAAAGTTTATACTCACTTTTTGAATCCCCCGCCACGCCATCACCAATGGTCCAGTGGTCCCCCAAGGGTCTCTGTTCACCTTGCTGAAGCGATGGCGTGCTATATCGGCAATCAGTAAAGCAGCGGGGGTTTAAAACCTGAGTATGGCGTTTTTTCTTAGGTAATTGTTTCTTAAAGCCCGGAAAACCCCTTTAAGATCTTGAATATTGCTCTATGTTTGCTCAGTCCTTCTTCTAAAGGATGAGGTTATAATAGACCCGTCTTACAATGGCCGGGACCCGTCCTGCCAATCTGCGCAATTAATCTGTTGAAATCCAAATTAGTCCTCAAGTGTCTCCAGGAGCGAGGGAAGGAATGGAGGCTGACGTCCTTGTTATTGTGACTCTTACCGAAATAATGTGCCTGAGTCATCCTTTTTTGAGTTGTAGTTGCTTTGTCCCTCACTTTTTCCCAAAAATTAACAACCAATGACAACCATTGGCCATCTTACTTTCTTGGACAGTAAATCGGCTTCATTCTACTACAATTGAGCAACTATGTCAATTTAAAAATAGTCCAGAGCAATGTTCAAAATTCTGCTGGTCGTCATTGGAAACTGTCAACAAAGCTTGTCGACAGGCACGCCTCTACTAGGTTAGCTGAGTTTTTCCAATGTAGTGTTTACTTAATTGATTATTGTACAGTGTTTGGTGTAAAGACTAAACTTCCTAGAATACAATCACCAAAGCCGGTGCAGATACCGAACAAGCAGGACTGGATTATAGGGATGGCAGATGGAGCCTGTGCCCCGGGGCCTGCACCATCTTACATGCGTCGATAATTTAGACATGCTTTTCCATGCAAGTTCTGTGGCAGGACTTTATTTGTCACATATTGACTGTGGTCGCAGGGCACTACCCTAACGGTTAAGGTTGCAGGAGGGCGTGGGTAAACACATCTCTGGATTACATTAGACAGGATCGGTTGATTGTCTGAGTTTCGCAACGTAACAGGGAAAGTTAATTGAGATCTCGTGAGACATTTTAATAATTGGTTATGAAATAATAGGTTCTGAGCAGGAATAAAAGGTGTTATAATGGGCAGCTCGTGCCGCAGGTACGGTGAGATTGAGCGGCATACATAAAACAGGTGGTGCCGCTGTCATGCCGCACTGGGGCTATGGTTAGAGTAGGACCAGGTACGGCTCCTATGAGGGTAGATTACTCCAGATTACTCCCACACTCCAAAAAGAGAATTACATTAATTAGGTTCCTATGAAATTGGCCCTTGAATGTAAGTATAAATATAGCCCACCCAGGAGTGTGTGTGAACAAGGCCGATTCTACCCATTCCACAGCCGGAAGCCGAGAGTAAATCACCCCCCCCCCTTCTTAAAGGGGAATATCAGCCACAGAGCCCATTAGTGTAACACTCCTTGCTCCTGTACTGCCCCCTTAGATGATATCTGCAAGGAAATCAGAAACGTCAGCTTGACTGCTGTTTTAGCTCTGCTACATCTACCTATGTACACCTATGTAGCAGAGCTGAATTTGTCATTTGACTCTTTCACTTAAGCCACATTTACACATAAACCACAGACGAATGATCACCGAAGCGCAGAAATGTTACAACCCTATGTACACCTATGTAGTAGAGCTGAATTTGTCATTTGACTCTTTCACTTAAGCCACATTTACACATAAACCACAGACGAATGATCACCGAAGCGCAGAAATGTTACAACCTTAACAATGGACATTTACCGCATTACCGTTATCGGATGCATGACGCGATTTTCAAACTTCATTTTTCCCGTAATGTAATAGTATAGGAAAAGGTAGACGACAAACATGCTCGGAAACGTACGAATTGTTATATGTAAATGGGACTTTGTGGAATAATGAGGTTGGTTTACCTGCAGCCCTATGAAACCCACAGATAATACATTGTATCACAATTAGTTGGCTTTATAACCAATTCAGCACTGCTACATCAGTATATATCAGAGTCGTAACTAGGCTTTCCTTCAATAGGGACAAAGATTTTGTTTGCCCTATAACTATATACCCTGGTCAAGGCATAGTGGTTTTTACCCACCGGCACATGCCGCTCCAGCGAGCTATTTCTCTCAATATATATATATCTGTGATTGACAGTATACAGCTCTGGACTGTACTATATATTCTACCCTACTCATTGCTATGGAATTTTGCAGAAAGGGGTAAATAGTTTTGTCGAACACTCCTTACCAGAATGGGCGTGGCAGCGGCAGGAAATGCCATGTTGTGCCAGCTTGCCCTGACTGTCTATTTATGTGTTCCACTCATCTTCTTCATGACTAATGTGTGATGCTCTCAAACTGAATTCTTAGTCAGTCCTCTGTCACCGAGCGTCTCTGGTGCGGATCCTCGGGCAGACAGACTGGCTCGGGTTACTTAAGTGAAGCCGCTAAAAACCATTTGATCACTTTTGTAATGAAATAACTTAGAGAGAGAAAAAAAATTTGGGCAGAACGGTTTATAGATTTACTCACCCACAGTATTGACTGCTCTGGGTAATGGCGCATAAAAAATCACCACAAGGAGGCGAGAGATGCCAGCGCCTTCTCTATACATCTTCTATATCTCCCCTACCCAGCATTCCCCTGTCCTGGCTGAGCTCAGTGACTTAGCATATCTAAAAAAAAAAATAAGACAGAAGTGCTGTTCAGGTGTCTGGGAAAGTTAGGTGACAATAATATGACTTAAAAACTTGTACTCGGGCTGCCACCCAGCTTTTCTAGATTACTAATAGGCATATCTCACTAGTTAGGCATGAAATGTGGTGGTATATTGCTGCATGATTAGGCAGATTTGCCATTCAGGAGACAGGGAAAGCTGGGTGGGAACTGTAAGTTAGTTTTTCCAGAAATAAATATAACTGAGAAATGTTCAAATTATAATACTAAGGGGAAATATCAAAATCTTCTTGAGGATATGAGTCATTTGGGGATAATTAAGAAAAAACAGTGGGATCGAAAAGATCTTAAAGGAAATGTCCACGTTTTTAAACCATGTTTTTTTTTAGGTCGAACATTCTGTGCTGATTTGTTTTTTAATATAACACTATGACATGTGGAGCTCAGATTTTCTGATACAGAGCACCAAATCCCCTGCATTGACAAAGTTAAATGATAGAAATCTGTCGTCCTCCAGCCACCACTAGAGGGAGCTTAGGAGCATACTTGAGTTTAGTGGATATACAGTATACTTAGTGCTCCTAAGCTCCCCCTAGTGGTCGCTGCAGGAAAATAGAATTTTATCATTTCACTGTAATGTCCATGCAGGGGATTTGGAGCTCTGTATCAGAAAATCAAGCCCCGGCCTCTGTAAGAAATGAAACCACACCAAATATTGGACCTATTTAGATTGTAGGGAAACATTACATTGTGGAATTGTTATTTATGCGGCTCCATCATCACCCTGCGCCCCCTGTAATGACATGGTTGGCAGCTGTGGGGGGGGGGGTCACTTGTGCGGTCGCTCTACGAGAGGCTGTGACAGCGGGCTGCAGGCAGTTTGCTTACTCAATGGGAGAGGTGGTTTGGATTATATTACAGCAGATTATCTACAATCCCTCTGGGACACTCAAGACATTGTGAAACCTCATCCAGAAGTGGCGACCGGGAATCTGCCGATGTGGCTGGAACAATGGTCAAGAAATTCACGTGCGCTCCGTCACATCATCTTCCATCTTGCGAGGAGGCATCCCTTGAGAGTCCATGAATAATTTACTAGTCACCCAGCTTTCCATGAGTCCAGAATGGCAAATCGTGCTAGATATACAGAGATATAGGACCTGCGGATGTATACGGGTTGCCTTTCAGGACTCTGGGAAAGCTGGATGACAATAATCTGCCCATGGTCTTAGATTATAATTAGATGAAGTTCATTCCGTGAAGTGATCTGTTACTCTCGATTCCACATCGTCTGTTACTTCATGTTTCATATCCTCAAATCTTCTCCTCCCACTGAAGTAAATATACCCAAAACCACCGACTCGACTTCCTGCCGGGTCCAATCCGCCTCCAAAAATAAAAATGGACTTTTCTGGCTGCTATCAGTATGAGGTCAGTAGCCCGTGAACAAACAGATTGAACCATGGGGTGCTACTATACGTAACTTTGGTCATCGAAACCATGTGAAGAGGGGGCATTAATCAATTGGGAGTCTGAAATCCAGCTCAGGCCCGTGCTTTATCCCTCCACCATGCTTTACACTGCAGCTCTGTTTGTTTGTTTTTAAATTAATTTGGATCTACATAAAATATATCAAATCCATAGAAAAGCTAAGTAGGTGTATGGTGATTTTAGTAAGTATGTGCTGGTAGTCAGGGCTCTTCTACAGTAGTATTGTCACCATATTCTTGTAAACCTGGAGCACAGGAGCAGCAGAGAGGAGTTTGTTATTGGCACTACTCATTATGATATTATAATGGTTATCTGTGGTCTTACATAAGACTGTCGGTTATCTTACGGCATTATATGAACTTAGAGGGTTATAATGCAATTCTTAAGTGTTAGTTGACAAATTCAGCACTGCTACATCCATCTGCATTATCAGTTTGTCAGTCCATATCATTCCAACCAGGCTGTAACTGGAGACTGGGAGATGTCTAATTCCAGCTGTTAGAAAAAAAAGAAAAATTCACAGATCTGATGCGGAATGGACAGGACATGAAAGCAGCTTGTTGTACATAGTGATTCTGGGATTTGTACTTGTGAGTAATGACATTTGGAATTGTGTCCAAAGGTCAGCTCTGCTATTCATCGCCTACCGAGAATGTCACTGCTGAGCATTGTGTGTGAAATCCTCTCCATACAGCCCGGGGTGTCTGATGTAAGGACTAGTGGGAGTCCTTACACCTCCAGGTGGCTCCTCACTAATAGTATTATCCATTTACTGCCCTTTACTGCCACCTAGTGTTCAAGTGATGTATAACACACACCAAGAAGGCACATTAACCCTAAAAGTCATAGGTTGGGATTATTATATATAAATTATTATTTTGATTCTATCATTATTTCCCCCAAATACTGACAAGTGTTCTAAAAAATATACTGGCAAGGACAAAGCGTAATATATATATATATATATATATATATATATATATATATATATATATATATATATATATATATATATATCTGTATATATATATATATATATATATATATATATATATATATATATATTACGCTTTGTCCTTGCCAGTATATTTTTTAGAACACTTGTCAGTATTTGGGGGAAATAATAAAAGAATCAAAATAACAATTTATATATAATAATATATAAACTCAAATTATGCACAAGTTTCAGGAGTGTCACATGACATTTTAAAATTGGGTATCAGATTGCATTTTTTTTTATCACACTGAAAACTAATGTAAAACCATGTTCGTCAGTATCAGCGGTGTGATAATACAGGATCATAGTGTATAGGTGTAGCAGAGCTGAATGTGCCATTTGACTGTTTTTCTGGATCAGTGTGATAACTCTGAATTAAAGGGTTTGTTTGTTTTTTATGTAAAGCTTAATCACTGTATAAAGGACAGTTCTAATAATGTTGTGTTGTCAGTGAATGGAAACATTCTTGCTTATATCTAATGGCTGAAAACTTTCTCCAGCTCACACAGCTGCAATTTGTTACAATGTATCAGTGTAGTTAAGCACCATTATCCTTGAGTCCAGGACAGGAGATTTGTACTTTTAAGTTTGCCTACACTGATACACTGAAACAAATTCTCCACTGTGAGTAGGAAAAAGTCATCATAAGTTTCTAGTCTCTGAATGTATCCGTTTACAGAAAAAAAATTGGACAAAAAAACTGGACATTGGGGGACAGGTGACATGACATTGGGGCCCAGGTGACATGACATTGGGGGCCAGGTGACATGACATTGGGCGATAGGTGACATGACATTGGAAGACAGGTGATGTGACATTGGGTGACATGACATTGGGGACAGGTGACATGACATTGGGGACAGGTGACATCACATTGGAGGACAGGTGACATCACATTGGGTGACTGGTGACACGACATTGGAGGACAGGTGGCATCACATTGGGTGACTGGTGACATCACATTGGAGGACAGGTGGCATCACATTGGGTGACTGGTGACATCACATTGGAGGACAGGTGGCATCACATTGGGTGACTGGTGACATGACAATCACATTGTAGGACAGGTGACATCACATTGTAGGACAGGTGACATCACATTGGAGGACAGGTGACATCACATTGGATGACATGTGACAACATTGGGTGACAGGTGACATGACATTGGGTGACAGGTGATATGACATTGGGTGACAGGTGATATGACATTGGGTGACAGGTGACGTGACATTGGGGGACAGGTGACGTGACATTGGGGGACAGGTGACGTGACATTGGGTGACATGACATTGGAGGAAGAGGTGACATCACATTGGAGGACAGGTGACATCACATTGGAGGACAGGTGACATGAAATTAGGGGACAGGTGACATGACATTGGGGGACAGATGATATGACAATGGTTGACAGGTGACATGACATTGGGTGACAGGTGACATGACTGGGTGACAGGTGACATTACTGGGTGACAGGTGACATGACATTTGGTGACAGGTGTCATGACATTGGCTGACAGGTGACATGACATTGGCTGACAGGTGACAACATTGGGTGACAGGTGACATGACTGGGTAACAGGTGACATGACTGGGTGACAGGTGACATGACATTGGGTGACAGGCGACATGACATTGGGTGAGAGGTGACATGACTGGGTGACAGGCGACATGACATTGGGTGACAGGCGACATGACATTGGGTGACAGGTGACATAACTGGGTGACAGGGTCTGTTTCTCATATTATCATGTATGTTCTGTGTGCGGAGGTCTCGTTGTCGTGCTGTTCCTCCAGCACAATTGCTTTGACCACAATCACTTCTGATAACCATGGACCTGTTTGCTTTTCCTCCTATTTCTGTAGACACAAGACAAGTTCAGACATCTCCCCCTTGGTCGTATGACCAGTCCTATCAATACCTTGGATCTATTGCCACACCCTCTGTCCACCCGGCCACTCCCATCTCACCTGGACGTGCCAGCGGAATGACGTCCCTTAGTGCCGAGCTCTCCAGTCGTTTATCAGGTATTGACCATCAAAAAATGTCATAGAAATTTTCTAGACCATTTTACTGCAGCAAGAAGTTGGACAGAATTACATTCACTTCAATGGAGCTGAACTGCAATACCAGACACAACCATAGACATGTGTGGTGCTGTTTCTGGAAGAAAGCAGCCATGGTTTTCTAAGCCTGTACAACCCAGTATTATGAACCTGCCCCTTAAAAAGTACCTGCCACATCTCCTGGGGTTTCCCATGAAATAACAATTCTGGAACATATTTTCTTAGAACTCTCCATTGTGCTGTTCCTCTGTCATTCCTCCTAGAAATTCATGAATAAATTATCAACTGGGTGTTACCAGTTGAGGGTGTGACCCTACCGAGACAGACTCCTTCCAATCAGTGCTGCAAGGGTAAGACTTGTTTGGGCACGGCCCTTTGACAAGAGGAATGTCAATTTATTCATACATTTCTAGGAGGAATAACAGAGGAATGACACAATATAGAGTTCTAAGAAAAGATGTTACAGAATTGTTATTTCATGGGTAATACAATTATTTACTAAATCAGACAAGTCAGGAGAGGTGACAAATTCTTTGGGGAACAGGCCTGAGGATCGCCCCATATTTCTGTCCTACAAGGAATGGAAAGACAGAACAAGCCGTTTTGTTTTCGATTTTGGGAGGATGAGGTGGCGTAAACCAACACAAGGAATGGGGTCCTTAGTTTGTATAGAGACCCCCTCTCTTCTAACTAGACCCCATATCGGACAATTGATCTATAAGAATAAACGGTATGACCTGAAAATGACCACATTGCCTGATAATATACACATACCTCCTCCATTTTCTTTAGATCTTATCCCTCACATCCAAGAGCGTACATATCATCCAGACAGTATCCGCACATGCTACAGGGCCCATGGAGAAGGGGACCCCTGATGAGATTGACCCAATTTTTACCCCATGTAATAGGACTACCCCTAACCATTAGCAAACAAGAGCAAGGGGAACTAGATGCCCAACTTACTGGAAGGTGCTTGGTCAAGACGCTTTGGTGCTTCCTTCCCAATATGGGGGTTATAATGGCATAAGCCGGCATCAGGAAAGGTACCCATGTCCGTGGGTCTTGTCTTCCCCTATGTATGGCCATATGTATGACCAATGTGCGGCCATCTTCCCTTTTATAGGGTTGCTCCATGGATGTAAACAAGCAGTAGATGTACAATTGACCTATTGTTTAGTGGCTTTGATATTGTAGGACTGTATTTCCCGAGAAAACCTGCGCTAAGTACTATAGACTGGAAAAAAAAACCTCCCTCGCCAGACGGGACGCCACACCTTGTCTGAGCAGCACGGATTACCTGGGGGCTTGTTTGTTTTGAGCTCGCAATACCATGTGTGGCTGCCAAGTGCTGAACTGACGGCACATTCACTTGTATCATATCCAAGATCCCACTAAGTGGGGAAATTATCTTCTGAACATCTCCAGTGTCTGCTCTGAACCTCCCATTTCGCTCAGGTGCTTCCAGGGTTAATTTTTCACCACAGTCGTTGCATTTACGTAACCTCGGCAAGACAGACAGAGATAAAGAGTAATTATTGCGTTCTAAATGACCGACTGTTTCCGCTTGTCCTAAGAATACAAGGCTGAAGTATTGGCAGAGCCTCCTGATCTAATCTGAAGGTGGGACAGCTCCTGCAAGCACTGTCATGGCTGCCATTAGTGGTGGTCACCTGTGGAAATCCAGCCTCCTCCGGCAGATGCCGATCTTTTCGGAAATGATTGATGATATTCCCACTAAAAGTGGACAATTCCTTTAATTTTATATTTTAGAGCAACCTATGGCTCTCCAGCTGTTCGAAACTACAACTCCCAGCAGTCAGAGAGCCAAGGTTGGGGATGACTGTGATAGGGCATTGATATAGTCTCACACTGAGGATTTAATTATTGATCTATTATTTTTTTTTCCACACAGGGGCTTCAGACCTGACCGCATTCAGTGACCCTCGAGTCGGAATCGATCGTCAGTTCTCCACCCTTTCGTCAATTTCGGATCCACGCATGCACTATCCTGGAGCGTTTACATATACCCAAACCCCAGTGTCTTCAGGTATAGGAATTGGTATGTCCGCCATGTCCAGTGCCGCCAGGTACCACACCTACTTACCACCTCCATATCCCGGATCTTCTCAAGCTCAAGGAGGCCCATTCCAGGCCAGCTCCCCATCATACCATCTCTATTATGGGACATCAGCCGGGTCCTACCAGTTTTCTATGATGTCCGGAGGAGACAGGTCACCACCTCGCATCCTTCCTCCTTGCACTAACGCTTCCACGGGGTCGGCTCTTCTCAACCCCAACCTTCCGAACCAAAACGATGGGGTCGAGACAGAAGGAAGCCACAGCAACTCTCCAACCAACATGGGCACCGCACCAAGGTTGGAGGAAGCGGTATGGAGACCCTATTGAAAAATATTGAGATGTGAAGGTTCATCGAGTGAATTCACATACGTACATGGACATCTTGATGGGTTCCAAAGACGTATCTGATCTCTCAATGCTGTGAAGCCCAATGGATGGAAGTGAATGGACTTCATGGGTATTGAGGACACAACAGAGATGTATTTCCAACATGGTGTCTGGAAGGAGTCTCTCACGTCAACATCCAAATGTGTTTTCTGAAGCCACAGAGAGTAGATCTTAAAGGATTGGCACTTCGGAACCTCACCCGAAATTTTTGGAACATTTCACTGTATCAATGTAAATGATTGAGGTCCAGATACATTCTCCCAAAGCGTAATTGTACATTTCTGGTTACTCAGTGGAACATGCTTGTTTTTAGTTACTTCATATGCAAAACTAAGGTTGCCCCTATTTTGGGCACCCCGAGCCTCTTTCCCGCTTTCTTTTAATTTTATAGCTTCCAGGTATATTTTACATTTTTTACGTAAATTTTTGTATTGTATTTCATGTCGTTTTTTTTTATATATTGGGCAATGATGTGTAATTATTTCAGTACCAGTGCCCGCCCCTGTGAGGCGCTCTAGTTTTATTTATGTATAGTATTCAGGGCTTATTTTTTTTTATTATTATCCCAGTTACACAAGGATGTTGTTTACATTTTGAATTATTTTGGAAATTTCAGTTTTTTATGACTTTTTTGCCCCTCAGGTTAATTTGCGATCGTATTGATACAATGTTGCAATGCTCGATACATTCATAGCATTCTTAACTGTGTTGTACCCTGTAGGATGAGATTGGTGATGTCATTCTTAAAGAGATACCGTCAATTAATAGTAATGTGTTCCCCTCCACAACTTGGAGTTCCTTGTCCCATCATTGGTGAGTGTTGAGATTAGGACTCACAGGGTCAGACTGGCCCATTAGCAAGCCAGAGCATCTTCCAATATGCCCAAGTTCTGCTCTGATAACAGGTCCCATTCACAAAGTGACCCATGAGGACAACCTCATCTGAAGCTCACTTTGGTGGCGATCACTTTCCTCCAGGGTCTATTTTTGGGGGTTCTTTAACAAATAACCTCTTTGACCTTATTGATGATATGACCTGTTGTTCAGTGTTGCTGATAGGTGGGCTCTCAGAATTATGGCCATTGGTGGGCCAAAGGTAACCAGTCGGCCATGTTGAAAAGACTCGTTACATTGATCCTATAAGGGGTTATCCATTTCCATTACTGACCCTGGTTGAAGTTCAGAGATCCAAACCCTAAAATTTACCCATAGTGGGGCCCAGGACCCCCAAAACATGGAGGGAAATACATGACTATTAAATGAAGTGTTACTATGTGACATGTAGCAATTTTTTCTTGGAAGATTCCTTATGGCCAAGTCTGTATTTCACATTCAATGGATGAATCGTTTGGTTAAAGAGTTTATGGTCACTGATGTATAATAAAAAGTGCAGACAGCTCAATTAGTCACTGACTGTAGCCACGTGTGTAGCTTCCTATGTATTAACCACACAAGTTTAAGAAGAAAAGCCGCCGGTAGACTTTAGATGACCATCCCCCAAGCCAGCCGATCCTGATCGTTTCCCCTGAGATGAGCGGTCTGATTGTTCTCTCTGAATCAGCTGCCTGACTTATCCAAAGTGTTCATGTAGAAATCATTCATCTAAAAATAAGGTTATAATTCAGTGATGGTACTAATGGGGGCGGAGCTGTGACAACCTCTCTTTCATGTTCATTGAGAAAGACAATGGTTGTCACCAGATGAGAAAAGAAACAGCTGCAGTATAATGGGAGCACGTAGGATATACAATCCAGGGGGAAATGTGCAAGGAATGGAGGCATTATTTATTTCAGGTTGAGTTACCTTTTAAATTAAGAGTTGACTGGCAGACTGGGTCACATTTCTCTTGCTGGTATTATTATATAGAACCCAGGATGATCATTGCTCATTAGGACGTGAGTTTCATTACAATTCCTTCAATGTGGAATCAATAGGACCTGATAGGTGTCGGATTATCAAATATTCTGGATTATCAGTAGCCCATCAAAAAGTATATAAAACTCAATTATACGGGTATTGACCCTTCAAGAAGACCATAGTGCTTCAGGCTTTGTAAAATGTCACTTTATTTTGCAGTTTTGTGCTGGAAAGAATTGCTGGATTATTAGACGTTCTGGATTATCAGATGGAAATGTACTGTATTTCTATTTCTGAATTCAGTATTAAGATAAATTGGATTTTAATTTGTCCGTCTACCAGTAATAAAATAAAAATTCTAGAAGTATGTAAGATTTCCATCAACCGGCACTAATGGGACCCTATAAAAGTCAGATTATGAATTGTTCTGAATTAAAAGGGTTCTCCGCTTTGGATAATCCCTTTTTGGTTAAAAGGATCTCCTGACGATAGACTGATCGATGTGATAGACTGGGATCTCCAGCGATCAGCTGTAATCTGTGATGAAGCCCCTGCAGCGCCACCACAGGGGAAATGAAGCATTACACAGTTCTCATTGAAATCAATGTAATACAATGACGTCCTGGGCCCTCCAGAGCAAGAGAAAGCATCATGGGATATATGTTAATACGTCAAATAATGCCAAAATAAAGGATTTATTAGCAGGGATAGGGTTAATCTTTATGTCCTATGTACAGGAGCTAAGAACAAACCAAACGATCTAAATCTACACTATACGACATAAAACAACATAATCTTAATCTGCTCGATGAGTCTCAAATGGTTCAATGAGGGCAAGATTGTATTTTTGTCGTATTATTTAATCCCTACTTGTTGCAGTCATGGATTTTAAGGCGCCATTTCCCTCAACGAGTTTATAAAGGTTTCAGTGGCATTGGCTATTATAAAAGATGGAGGATTATATAAAAATAATAATAAAAAAAAAACTTTATTTAAATGTTCTTATTGCAGGGCTGAAGAGTATTTGAAAGCAGGACTTCAGATCAGTGTTTGATATAAAATAATAATAAAAAAAAAACTAAAAATAGAGGCTGCGGGCAGCACACATTAGGCTTATTTAAGATGTTTTTTTTTTCCTTTTGGCGTTTTTTTTACAGGATGGATATAAATAGATATAAATATATTTTTGTTGGCTTGTTTGTACTATTCCGATGCAGTTGCACTTTGATCTATGAAGTGTGCAGTCGAACATTTCACCCATTTAAGGTGGTTTATCTTTCACAGCGCTAAAAATGGCAAGTAGGTTAAAAAATTATGACATGAGCAATGCAAAATCTCCAAATAACTCATTCTTCTTTTTTCCTGCAGTGATTGGGGTCATTTATACTTCAGTTGTGAGGTCAGTAGGTGGCAGCAGAGCTCTATTTTTCATTATGTATGTTTTGCAGAAATGCAGCCTACTCTTGTCATATACTTAGGTGGTCACTAGGTGTCAGCAGAGTTCAATTTTCCACAATTTTACATGCTATGTACCGTACAATACATGCTATACCTACACTGAGTATATACATATATATTTTATTTCAGGTATAAAAATTATTACAGACCAAAAATAGAGGTGCTGCCTATTGCAACCAATCATATTTCAGACGTCATTTTCTACTGAAGGTCAAGGTAATGGAAGCATTGATACACATCTATATCATGTTTCTGATTGCAATATTTTGCATTGCAATTAAATGAGAAAAATAACATTTCCGGGAATGATGCCACCTAAAAAAAAAAGTCAGTGCTTTTATATCTCAGAATCTTTTGCTTCAGGCTGGAAAAGGGGGGCAGCTTAAAGGGATAGTGGAGGTATCACTTACACACAGGCTGGCAGCTATTTTATGGGATGAGAAATGATTCTGTCCCTATGATGTCACTAGCCCTTTAAGATGATATGTTACAAAAATAAATCTATAGTGTTTTTATGAAAAAAGGACTGCTTTTTTTTTTTTTAGGGAACAGCGCCACTCTTGTCCATGGGCTGTCTCTGGTATTGCAGCTCAGCTCCATTCAATTGAATAGAGCCAAGCTGCAATAGTAGACGCACACAATGGACAAGAGGGGTGCTGAGAAAAAAGGCAGGTCTGTTTTCTCCAGTTACCTAAGTGGTGGGATCTAAACAAGTCTGTGTAGCCTACAGAGGCAGTCTGTTATTTGGCAGATAGAACTTCCTGTGACCACTTCTGTAGGGAAACAATGGTCACTAAAAGAACCCATACCATGGAGGAAGCATGTGCAGCTAGTATGGGGCTTGTGGAGAGAGAGTCCGGGTTGATCCCATCCTCTTTGCTGCTGGGATTCCTCTACAGAGCAACTGAATTGTTAGCAAATACGATGGGGAAAAAGCCCAAGGGTCATGGAATAGGGTCAACAAACACCTGGACCTTCTATCCTTGGGGGGCAAAACCCAGCACCATAATGTGGGACCCATTTTGAACTTTGCTACGTCACCATCTCTCTTCTATGTACAACACTGGTGGTCAACCAGTTAGTAAGTTAGGTGGTTACTAGGCAACATCCCGACCCACATGTAGAATATACTAAGAAGGAACTGAGAGAATAGAAATAAACTTTCTTAAAGGGGACATTAGACTAATTAAACCAAGTATATACAAATACAGTAGATTATATGTCCGGATCAGCGCCAGTACCTCTGGTAGATTCTACGTCGTGTCTCATTGGTTTATCCCACTAAATGAGTGTCTGTCCTGTGTGTAGGTGATAAACTCATTCTGTAAAGCCATATTTAATACTTATTTCTGGTTCCTTAAAGGGGAACCCCTCTATGATGTCCATATACCCTAATAGGGCCTACGGACAACCCCTTAAACTCTTTGTATGGAAATAAGGCCATTTCAGAGATGACTCATACGATGGTAATGTTATCTGCGTCATGTACAATTTTCGGGTCTTTCATGAATAAATTATCTTTGTTTTGTTGACTTTTTATTGCTGTATAATTATCAATTGTATTGTATTTATAGAAATGTAAATAGATTTAGAGTGCTTTCCGGCATGAGATCCCCAGGCTTTTCATTAAAACACGTTACAAAGTTTTAGAAACTTTTTGCCTTGTCTTAAAGAAACACTGAAGTGAGATTTCTCTGTTTTTAGTTGTTTTTTTTACATACTATTGATTTGTTGTTCACTTTTGTATACGGCTTCTGAGGCATGGACATGTGTGACTCTCTCCTAATGCATTACCACCATGTTTGCTGGAATAAGGGATTGGAGTTTGCATAAAGCTTTCAGCTATGTTCAGTGTTTACTATGTTTCATTTTTCCAAATAAACTTCCAAAATAAGATTGTGTTGCGTCATGTCTGCTATTATAAGCGTTCTTAAAGAGGAACTGTCACTAGTTTAGTAATGCCCTATCTCCTACTAAATAGGCGCTGTCACACTGATGATACTAGTGAAAATTGTGTCCTAAAAAGTTTATTATTTTAAAAGTTATGAGCATTTTTCTAAATATGTAATTGAGCCTTTATTAGACAAGTGGGAGGTAACAGCAGCGATTCTCCTGGGGTGGAGCCTCCTCACAGCCTCTGACGCTGTCCTATCAGCATGAAGCTGCTTCACACAGTGTGAGAGACTGAGGCTGGAAGGAGGGGGGATCACTTCAAATAACCATATCTCCGGCTGTGGACCACCTAGAACCGTGGTTCGGGTGGCATATGAAAGAGGAGATTATAATCTTTCATAGGACACCAAGATCGCAGCTGTGAAACAACCGGAGGTATCTCCAGTTGAATACACAGTCGGGAATGGAAGCTGTATACTATATCATCACACTGTTGCTGGGCATGGAAGGGGGAGAAGCTGTATGCTGATTGGACAGCGTCATACAGAAAACATTACACCGCCCAGAGTGAAAAGAAAGAGTCACCTCCCATTTGGCAAGTATAGCCAAATTAGCAAATTTAGAAAAATGCTCAGAACTTTGCAAATAAGAAATGTTTTTTTTTTTTTAAATGACACTGTAGTTATCAGCTTCATAGCGACTATTAGATTAGTTAGGAGATAAGGCATTAATAAACTAGTGACAGATCCGCTCTAAGGTGCCCCCCACCCACAATTCATACTGCAAGACGGAACCAAGAACTGAAAACTATGGTCCTCATTCGTAATATGGTTTTCGGTCAAAGAAATTTTGCAAACTTAGACGCACGGCTGTTTTACGAAAAATATTTTTACTTTTACACGGTGCCTGCCATTTTTCCAAAAAGGTAGTGTGGCTTTAAAAAAGGGAATGGGGCTAGCACTGCCCGACAGATTCTTCAAATTTGACACCAGAAAAATTCAGAATTCTGTCAGAAATTTACAGCAGCCCAGAGCTGTTGTAGATTTCACCACCAGTTTCACAGCAGAAGATGCGACTAATATATTAAGTGGCAATAAATCGCATCTGAATGTTACGGACTACCGACTAAAACTGCTGTATAAAAAACACCAGTCAAGGTACATGTGGGCCCATGTGCTCATTGCTTGTATCTATCTATCTATCTATCTATCTATCTATCTATCTATCTATCTATCTATCTATCTATTTATCTATCTATATACAAGAAAATGGCGACAGCACTCTGCAAACACCAATGCCACCTAAAACACTATATATAAATAAATATGCATTACTGCTGAATCTACTTACAATAGTGAGGTTCTTAGTGCACATTTTGATCAAATTGTGTGAGCCCACCTGCCACGTCAAGACAGCCTCACTTATAAGGTGGGTCCCTACACTGCACATACACCCTGTTCTGGGTCTAAGCCTGCAGAATATACTTGGGGAAGGTAGGAACCAGCATTAAACTTATTAAAATCACCCTAGGGCAGAATGGAGAGAAGTGCACGACTAAACATGGAGACCATTCTGCCCTGGTCTCCATGTTTAATGTGGACTCCTACCATCCCCAAGTATATTCTGCAGGCTTAGACCCAGAACAGGGTGTATGTGCAGTGTAGGGACCCACCTGCGCAAACAGATGCCCCCATACATTATAATGCCCACACAAATTTCCCCATACTGTATAATGCCACATAGCTGCCCCATACAGTATAATGTCCCCATAGCTGCCCCATACAGTATAATGTCCCCATAGCTGCCCCATACAGTATAATGTCCCCATAGCTGCCCCATACAGTATAATGTCCCCACTGCTGCCCCATTCAGTATAATTCCCATAGTGCCTATTAAAATAATAAATAAATACTCACCTAGCCCCGTTCTTCTGCTCCTCCGCTCTGTACTATTAGTGGCTCGGCGCATACAGGTGCAATGACGTCACTCAATCATGCCTGTCTGTAGCGAGTCGCTCTCGGCCGCTTCACACACTGAATACTGAAGCAGGGAACTGACAGTTCCTTGCATCAGCGTTGGATTCAACTGTATCTGCGTCCTCCTGGTATACTTAAAACATGGTTCCCAGAGCTGCTGAGTAGTAACTGCAACACCGCTCATCGACAGAGAGAATCCTCTCCCCGACCTATCCACGTACACCTTCAGTGAATTCCTCCTAAAAAAAAAACATACAGTGTCTGTAGCACCGGTGACCGCCAACGTTCCCCCCTCTTCCAGCAGCCAACGGCTGGACTGCGTTCAGGCAGAGCACGATCTACCTGTAGTAGTACCTGGCAGTCTCTTAAGGGGCCAGTGTGCGCGCCAATATAGTGTTCCCAGCCTATCACTGCATAGCCTGGACTATTTAAAGAAGTCTGCCCTGTGACTCAGTGTCTGAGCAACATTGTACTACCTAGTATTATCCTGCGAAGGTTCCATATCCTGTGGCAGTTACCAGTCGGTATTCTGTACCCTATATACTGTGCCCGTTACCAGTCGGTATACAGTGTCCTGTATCCTGTGGCCTGCTTCCAGTAATCCGGCACCAGCATTCTTCCAGTAATGCGGCAGCATCTTGTATCCACTATCTGCTATCTGCCTGTATCCAGCTGCAACCAAGGTACCATCTACCAGTGACTGTTTAACACCTGTCTGAACAGCTACTCCATTTCGGCGGAGTAGCCAGTGGATCCACAACCCTATTGGATGTTACAGTGTCTAATTATACGCACCATACAGTTTGGTTCCCAACAACACTTCCATACAGTTGCGTTAATAACAATGCTATACACCCCTACCATCCAATGCAAAAATATTATGCTGTACAGTGCCTAAATATCAGAGAATACACAATGCCTAAGTAAATACCAACATACAGTGCTGAAATAATACCATCATACAGTGCTGAAATAATACCAAAATGCAGTGCTGAAATAATACCATCATACAGTGCTGAAATAATACCAACATACAGTAATATACCAGCATACAGTGCTGAAATAATACCAACATACAGTACTGAAATAATACCAACATACAGTGCTGATATAATACCAACATACAGTACTGAAATAATACCAACATACAGTGCTGATATAATACCAACATACAGTACTGAAATAATACCAACATACAGTACTGAAATAATACCAACATACAGTGCTAAAAATAATACCAACATACAGTACTGAAATAATACCAACATACAGTGCTAAAATAATACCAACATACAGTACTGAAATAATACCAACATACAGTGTTGAAATAATACCAACATAAAGTGCTCAAATAATACCAATATACAGTGCTGATATAACACCAATATACAGTGCTAAAATAATACCAACATACAGTACTGAAATAATACCAACATACAGTACTGAAATAATACCAACATACAGTGCTAAAATAATACCAACATACAGTGCTGAAATAATACCAACATACAGTGCTAAAATAATACCAACATACAGTGCTGAAATAATACCAATATACAGTGCTAAAATAATACCAACATACAGTACTGAAATAATACCAACATACAGTGTTGAAATAATACCAACATACAGTGCTCAAATAATACCAATATACAGTGCTGATATAATACCAATATACAGTGCTAAAATAATACCAACATACAGTAATGAAATAATACCAACATACAGTACTGAAATAATACCAATATACAGTGCTAAAATAATACCAACATACAGTACTGAAATAATGCCAACATACAGTGCTGATATAATACCAACATACAGTACTGAAATAATACCAACATACAGTACTGAAATAATACCAACATACAGTGCTAAAATAATACCAACATACAGTGCTGAAATAATACCAATATACAGTGCTAAAATAATACCAACATACAGTACTGAAATAATACCAACATACAGTGCTAAAATAATACCAACATACAGTACTGAAATAATACCAACATACAGTGCTAAAATAATACCAACATACAGTACTGAAATAATACCAACATACAGTGTTGAAATAATACCAACATAAAGTGCTCAAATAATACCAATATACAGTGCTGATATAATACCAATATACAGTGCTAAAATAATACCAACATACAGTACTGAAATAATACCAACATACAGTGCTGATATACTACCAACATACAGTGCTGAAATAATACCAACATACAGTGCTGATATACTACCAACATACAGTGCTAAAATAATACCAACATACAGTACTGAAATAATACCAACATACAGTGCTGATATACTACCAACATACAGTGCTGAAATAATACCAACATACAGTGCTGATATACTACCAACATACAGTGCTAAAATAATACCAACATACAGTACTGAAATAATACCAACATACAGTGTTGAAATAATACCAACATACAGTGCTCAAATAATACCAATATACAGTGCTGATATAATACCACCATACAGTACTGAAATAATACCAACATACAGTGTTGAAATAATACCAACATACAGTGCTCAAATAATACCAATATACAGTGCTAAAATAATACCAACATACAGTACTGAAATAATACCAACATGCAGTGCTAAAATAATACCAACATACAGTACTGAAATAATACCAACATGCAGTGCTGATATACTACCAACATACAGTGCTGATATACTACCAGCATACAGTGCTGAAATAATACCAACATACAGTGCTGATATACTACCAACATACAGTGCTGAAATAATACCAATATACAGTACTGAAATAATACCAACATACAGTGTTGAAATAATACCAACATACAGTGCTCAAATAATACCAATATACAGTGCTGATATAATACCACCATACAGTACTGAAATAATACCAACATACAGTGTTGAAATAATACCAACATACAGTGCTCAAATAATACCAATATACAGTGCTAAAATAATACCAACATACAGTACTGAAATAATACCAACATGCAGTGCTAAAATAATACCAACATACAGTACTGAAATAATACCAACATGCAGTGCTGATATACTACCAACATACAGTGCTGAAATAATACCAACATACAGTGCTGATATACTACCAGCATACAGTGCTGATATACTACCAACATACAGTGCTGAAATAATACCAATATACAGTGCTGATATACTACCAACATACAGTGCTGAAATAATACCAATATACAGTGCTAAAATAATACCAACATACAGTACTGAAATAATACCAACATACAGTGCTAAAATAATACCAACATACAGTACTGAAATAATACCAACATACAGTGCTAAAATAATACCAACATACAGTGCTGAAATAATACCAATATACAGTGCTAAAATAATACCAACATACAGTACTGAAATAATACCAACATACAGTGCTAAAATAATACCAACATACAGTACTGAAATAATACCAACATGCAGTGCTGATATACTACCAACATACAGTGCTGATATACTACCAGCATACAGTGCTGAAATAATACCAACATACAGTGCTGATATACTACCAACATACAGTGCTGAAATAATACCAATATACAGTACTGAAATAATACCAACATACAGTGTTGAAATAATACCAACATACAGTGCTCAAATAATACCAATATACAGTGCTGATATAATACCACCATACAGTACTGAAATAATACCAACATACAGTGTTGAAATAATACCAACATACAGTGCTCAAATAATACCAATATACAGTGCTAAAATAATACCAACATACAGTACTGAAATAATACCAACATGCAGTGCTAAAATAATACCAACATACAGTACTGAAATAATACCAACATGCAGTGCTGATATACTACCAACATACAGTGCTGAAATAATACCAACATACAGTGCTGATATACTACCAGCATACAGTGCTGAAATAATACCAACATACAGTGCTGATATACTACCAACATACAGTGCTGAAATAATACCAATATACAGTGCTGATATACTACCAACATACAGTGCTGAAATAATACCAATATACAGTGCTAAAATAATACCAACATACAGTACTGAAATAATACCAACATACAGTGCTAAAATAATACCAACATACAGTACTGAAATAATACCAACATACAGTGCTAAAATAATACCAACATACAGTGCTGAAATAATACCAATATACAGTGCTAAAATAATACCAACATACAGTACTGAAATAATACCAACATACAGTGCTAAAATAATACCAACATACAGTACTGAAATAATACCAACATACAGTGCTAAAATAATACCAACATACAGTACTGAAATAATACCAACATACAGTGTTGAAATAATACCAACATAAAGTACTCAAATAATACCAATATACAGTGCTGATATAATACCAATATACAGTGCTAAAATAATACCAACATACAGTACTGAAATAATACCAACATACAGTGCTGATATACTACCAACATACAGTGCTGAAATAATACCAACATACAGTGCTGATATACTACCAACATACAGTGCTAAAATAATACCAACATACAGTACTGAAATAATACCAACATACAGTGCTGATATACTACCAACATACAGTGCTGAAATAATACCAACATACAGTGCTGATATACTACCAACATACAGTGCTAAAATAATACCAACATACAGTACTGAAATAATACCAACATACAGTGTTGAAATAATACCAACATACAGTGCTCAAATAATACCAATATACAGTGCTAAAATAATACCAACATACAGTACTGAAATAATACCAACATGCAGTGCTAAAATAATACCAACATACAGTGCTGAAATAATACCAACATACAGTGCTGATATACTACCAACATACAGTGCTAAAATAATACCAACATACAGTACTGAAATAATACCAACATACAGTGCTGATATACTACCAACATACAGTGCTGAAATAATACCAACATACAGTGCTGATATACTACCAACATACAGTGCTAAAATAATACCAACATACAGTACTGAAATAATACCAACATACAGTGTTGAAATAATACCAACATACAGTGCTCAAATAATACCAATATACAGTGCTAAAATAATACCAACATACAGTACTGAAATAATACCAACATGCAGTGCTAAAATAATACCAACATACAGTACTGAAATAATACCAACATGCAGTGCTGATATACTACCAACATACAGTGCTGAAATAATACCAACATACAGTGCTGATATACTACCAGCATACAGTGCTGAAATAATACCAACATACAGTGCTGATATACTACCAACATACAGTGCTGAAATAATACCAATATACAGTGCTGATATACTACCAACATACAGTGCTGAAATAATACCAATATACAGTACTGAAATAATACCAACATACAGTGTTGAAATAATACCAACATACAGTGCTCAAATAATACCAATATACAGTGCTGATATAATACCACCATACAGTACTGAAATAATACCAACATACAGTGTTGAAATAATACCAACATACAGTGCTCAAATAATACCAATATACAGTGCTAAAATAATACCAACATACAGTACTGAAATAATACCAACATGCAGTGCTAAAATAATACCAACATACAGTACTGAAATAATACCAACATGCAGTGCTGATATACTACCAACATACAGTGCTGAAATAATACCAACATACAGTGCTGATATACTACCAACATACAGTGCTGAAATAATACCAACATACAGTGCTGATATACTACCAACATACAGTGCTGAAATAATACCAATATACAGTGCTGATATACTACCAACATACAGTGCTGAAATAATACCAATATACAGTACTGAAATAATACCAACATACAGTGTTGAAATAATACCAACATACAGTGCTCAAATAATACCAATATACAGTGCTGATATAATACCACCATACAGTACTGAAATAATACCAACATACAGTGTTGAAATAATACCAACATACAGTGCTCAAATAATACCAATATACAGTGCTAAAATAATACCAACATACAGTACTGAAATAATACCAACATGCAGTGCTAAAATAATACCAACATACAGTACTGAAATAATACCAACATGCAGTGCTGATATACTACCAACATACAGTGCTGAAATAATACCAACATACAGTGCTGATATACTACCAGCATAGGGCTGAAATAATACCAACATACAGTGCTGATATACTACCAACATACAGTGCTGAAATAATACCAACATACAGTGCTGATATACTACCAACATACAGTGCTGAAATAATACCAATATACAGTGCTGATATACTACCAGCATACAGTGCTGAAATAATACCAACATACAGTGCTGATATACTACCAGCATACAGTGCTGAAATAATACCAACATACAGTGCTGATATACTACCAACATACAGTGCTGAAATAATACCAATATACAGTGCTCATATACTACCAACATACAGTGCTGAAATAATACCAATATACAGTACTGAAATAATACCAACATACAGTGCTGATATACTACCAACATACAGTGCTAAAATAATACCAACATACAGTGCTGATATACTACCAGCATACAGTCACCAAATAACATCTCCACACGTAAAATAATCTAATAACAGTGCAGTAAATAATACTGCTATTCAATCACACAGGTCGTACACCCCTAAGCCCAGCACCTGCAGGCATGTTAATTGTTTGAAAATGTGGCTGGCACTTTGTATGGTTGGGCATGTATCTGCCAGAGCCTTTGGCTATCATGTATATAGGGAATGTGGCTATCGCTGTATGCGGTGCTGTGGATGTCACTTTCTTTGCACCCTGTATATGGGGGCTGAGGTGTAACTTGAATCTCCTGGACCCCCATGCAAAATCTGTTAGCGGGGATATCCAACCTATGATGAGCCATTTTTTGTATCATTTTAGCGTTTTTATATGAGGGAAAACGGGCATTTGGGTCAAGACACCAGGGCAGGGGTGTCTTCTACACCCTCCGTAGCTACACTCCGGTAAAGGGGCTTCAAAAGCACCTAGAAATGCAGGAGAAATCCACCCTTTCTTCTATCAATTTTATTTCTTTTTGGAATTGGTGTTGCTGTTCCTCGTCCCGTGTACTGCGATGGAGTAGACTTCCTGGTCTTCTGGCAGCCGGCAGGGTTCCCTCTTGATAGCGGGCTCGGTGACATCACGGATCTTGCTGTACACAATAGATTGCAGTGTTTACCAAGATAACACCGCTATACAACAAGGTGACATTTAGGAAATCAGAAAATAAAATCCAGAACAATTACAGCCTCAGAAGCAGCAACCTGAGAACAGAGCACATGACTTATAAAACCAGCAAAACCCTCTGAAGAGATTGACTGGGGAGACTTGTTAAATGGATAATATAGTCCAGTAAAGCAGGATTATTGTTACACATCTTTTCTTTACATCTTTAGAGTGTTATATGGAAATAAGTTTTTGTTTTTATTATTTTCATTTATTACTCTTATATTTCTAGCATTTCACTCCCCTACTGACATTGAGCAGACACTACATTCATTTTAGTCAGAGGGAGAGAGTGCAGAGGGGTGGAGAGAACAGGGACTATACATCTCTATAAAGCCTCGGTGACTCTGTGAATAAATTATAGCTTCATTGCTGCCAGGCAAATATAACCATGGGGTTCCATAGCAAAACTTTGAATGGGGCCCCACTCTACCATGATCACTTTCAGCAGCGAGTTTGGGAATTAAAAGTGTAACATTATTTTGGTCTTCACTCAGTGCCATGTGTCTTTCCCTAATGCACAAGAATAATACACAAAGTGATGTCACAGTACAGGTATAATATGCACACAGTGATGTCACAGCATAAATATAATACACAGTTATCTCAGAGAATATAGATAATACAGACAGCGATGTTACAGCATAGAGATAATACACATGGTGATGTTACCGTCAAGGAATAAATAACTTCATGACTTACAGTACAGAAATCATGCACACAGTGATGTCACAGTACAGAGATATTAACCACAGTGATGTCAAAGTACAGAGATATTAACCACAGTGATGTCACAGTACAGAGATATTAACCACAGTCATGTCACAGTGCACAGATAATAAACACAGTGATAATGTACACAGTAATATCACATTGCAGGGGTAATGTACATAGTGATGTCAAAGTATATGGATAAAACACACAAAATCATAGCACAGCAATAATCCATATAAAAATGTCACCATGCACACGATGACATCACATCGCAGGAAAAAAACAAATAATGATATCACAATGCAGGGATAATGCACAAAGCGATGCTGCGGTAGAGGGATAATACACATGGCAGGGACATAACAATCAACAATGGAGCTCCAAAAGCAAAACTAGGATTAGGGCCCCATTAAATTTTTCGTGCCTACTTGCATCATCCATTGTCATCACTAACTGCTACCCTGGTAGTAACACCCATAAAAATGATAAAGATGGCAATTGTAAAAAAAAGCCATTGTTTGGGCTCAGGTTTGGAAGGTAACTGGCTAATATAGGAAGAAAGCACAGCACATAGAGATAGTACAAGAAGAGTTCTCCACATAGCTATGCAAACACAATACACGTTTGGCGTACCCGCCGGAAAATGCTTCTGACATATATGCCAAAATTGTCTGTAGACTTTTATGGACCTTCAGGCTCTTTTCACACATTTGGTCATTGTGATGGCTGTCACACGAGGGCACTTTGGTGACTGTGAAACACGAGGGCACTCTGGTCATGATGTCACCCTGGTGACTGTCAGACATGAAGGCACCCTGGTGACTGTCAGACATGAGGGCACTCTGGTGACTGACAGACATTAGGGCACTCTGGTGACTGTCAGACATGAGGGCACTCTGGTGACCGTCAGACATGAAGGCACCCTGGTGACCGTCAGACATGAGGGCACTCTGGTGACTGACAGACATTAGGGCACTCTGGTGACTGTCAGACATGAGGGCACTCTGGTGACTGACAGACATTAGGGCACTCTGGTGACTGTCAGACATGAGGGCACTCTGGTGACCGTCAGACATGAAGGCACCCTGGTGACCGTCAGACATGAGGGCACTCTGGTGACTGACAGACATTAGGGCACTCTGGTGACTGTCAGACATGAGGGCACTCTGGTTGGCTGGTTGTTTGGGGGAGTTTGATGTGGAAGAACTTGACTGGCGGCATAGAGCACTGACCTCAACCCCATCCAACACCTTTAGGATGAACTAGAACAGAAATTGTGAGCCAGACCCTTGTGTCTTTCAGTGTTTTTCTTATATTTACTATATTGGTGATTGTTCTTTTTCTTAATGCCTGTTATTATCTAATTTAATTTATATTTGAAAAAAAAAATGAAATAAAAAAATATTCATAAATACATTGAAATTATTATATACAGACAAGAGATTTTTATTTTGATGACTGGGTTCACAGTTCAGTTTTTTAACACATTTTTAAAAAAATTATTATTATTTTTTATTATTATTATTATTACATTACTAAAGGGAAGTTTCATTTCTGTTTCAGCTAAAAAAAAACAAAAAACTATAAAAATATGATATATGTCCTGGCGTAATAGTGCATGCAGTATTATGTTACAATTTTTTTTTATGAATTAAGATATTTTCAACCTCTGTAAATTTGACATGACATAATCTCCACTTATCAAAAATCTTGTGTTAGGATGGACATTTACTATGCCAACTGCTGACGTCACTGGCATGTCTGCAATGTGCCCCTTATTAACATGCACTTCCGAGACAATAAACATCTTCAGATATTTTGTACCATCCAGATAGCTGAATCAGAAAGTCCTCTGCAAAGTTTGTGCACACATCTGGGGGACCCTGTTCAAGCAATGATAACACACATTTAATGTGTTTGCACAAGGAGAGAAAAGGTCTCTGACGTTGGCGCTCCTATTACCAGTGCCAAGACACAATGCAAACCACACAAAATAGCCAAGGACTGGTCACCAAATGTCACAAATCGGACTTAGCAAAGTGGAATTTAATTGGGGTCTCGGTCATTGTAGTGGGGGGGGCAGGTTTATAAGTATCCGAGCTTCTCACATAGGGCCAGAGACCCCGCATCCACTTGACAAGCCTTATCTAAAGGCGCTCAGTGATAACTGGAATTAGGGAGTAAAGATGGACAACTTAGTGATTGTTAGTATATTTGCAACTGCTTTATTCTCCACGACCCGACTTGTGAAATGTTCTCCACTGGGGGCCGAAATGCTGCAGCTCAGAGAAGGTATGTACAGCTATGTAATATATAGTGCGTAATAAATACCTTATATGTTACTATTAAGTGCAATATTTTCTTAATATATGTCATTCAGATTGGAAATTAAATGAAAACTGATGTCTATCAACGGGGAAACCCAGACAAAAAATAAAAAAATGTCAAAATATATATATTATTAGTATTAGTATTATTATTAGTATTATTATTATTATTATTATTATTATTATTATTATTATTATTATTCTATGATATAATATTAGATTATTATTATATATTATTAGATTATTATTATTACTATTATATACTATAATATAATATATTATTATAGTATTTAGTTATTTATTTATTTATTTTAAAACATTTTATTTAGAGTTTTTGTTTTTACTTTCAAAACAGAGGAAAACAGAGGAAAACAGTAACAAGTCCAAGTCCAAGTTGACCAAAAGTAATAGCCATGAATTGAGAGCCATTTTTTTTGTTCATTAAACCTGGATTTCCCCTACCCTTACATAAATATACAGATTTATATAAATTATCCCATGGCTTTCACCCTCTCCCAATTTTTAGAAAGTGTCGGGATCCATAAAGCTGTAGCATTCTTTTTTTTTTCCCCTTCCTTTTTGCTCATGTTCATTCTGACTCCGGTGGATTTTCTTTCACTAAAGAATTTATTTTCAAAAACAAAAACATGGAACCCTTTTTATTCTGAGGCTACAAGTCAATATTCTGAAATAAAAAGTCGGAAATCTAAAAAAAAAAGGTCAGAATTCTAAAATAAACTTTTTAACCTACAGTTAAAACTTTTTATCTCAGAATTCTGACCTTTTGAATTTGTAAATTTTTTATTGCAGAATTCTGACTTGTATGATTTTTTTTTTTTTACATAGCACCAGGACTGTTCCGTAGATCTCCTATTTTCATCTTCCGGCACCTTTCATATGGGGTTATGCATTATTTTAGCTTTGGCCTCCACTAAATGAGAACTGTGAGGGTCTCGAGGAAAACATTGTCACCAATCTCAATTTTCAGACACAATAAATACTATTATACATTCCATGACACGTTACACCAGTTACTTTTTTGGTTTACGTTGTTTTTTACATATAGTTGTACTGGACAATATAGTTGACTATGCTTCCCAGTACAGTTGAGATAAATGCACACCAATGTATACCGATCACACACTTTTGACATATGTCTGGCTACTGATAGCCTATGGGCACGCGCCATGAACACGTCAGCGTATAAACCCCAACCTGCCAATAGATATAACTGTACAGATTTAGCAGAGGTGAGTTTGTCCTTTGACACTACAGTTTGTGATATCATGATGTGTTCTCTCTGGTTTATCAATAGGACTGCAGATAAACCTAATACATTATATTATCTCAATGGTTGATGATGAAACAGTCAGAATAACACATTGCAGCCGCGTTCACACTGTACATGTCGTTTCTGTATACTCTACACTTGTGTATTGTGTTTCTTTCTTAGATGAAATGGAACAGACACGAAGAGAGCATCTTGCAGCAGAGAATAAGGACGGGGTTGTGGCATTTTTAGCTTTATTGGAGAAGGCAGAAAAAATTGCCAGTTCTAGGTTTGCAGCAAAAATCACCAGCATGAGAGGTAAAACGAAAAGTATTTATTTTATACAAGTACACATCATATATACACACAAACGCAAAAAGCACACAACACATACTACACACCATACATACAAACATGTACGTACATACATATACCGACCACACAAACACAAACTACCCACCACACATAACAGGCACACACATACAATACACACTTACCACACATATACAAACACACACATATATACATATACACACCACATACACATACTACACACCACATTTACCATGCATACAAACACGTACATACATATACCGACCACACACACAAGCTACCCACGACACATACCAGGCAAACATACCATACATATACAAACACACATATATATATGCATACACCCACCACATACTACACACCACATATACCATACATAAAAACACGTACAATACGTACGTACGTACGTACGTACGTACGTACGTACATACATACATACATATACCGACCACACACACAAGCTACCCACCACACTTACCAGGCACATGTACCATACATACACAAACACATATATATTCATATACCTACCACATACACATACTACACACCACAAGTACCATACATACAAACATACATACATACATACATACATACATATACCGACCACACATACACATTCTACAGGCACACACATACAATACACACACACACACACACACACACACAAACACATATATATACATACCACACCACATACACATACTACACACCACGCTGTTCCATTTTAGGGCTCATACACACGTCGGTATGTTGTATGGAGCCATAATAAGGTCTTCATAATGGTGCATGGGGCCTCTACTGTACCTCTGTATGCCTCCGACTTCATTCAGAAAAAAATTCTGCCATGCTCCATTGGACTCCATATGTATGGAGAAATTCTCCTGTGAAGGTGACAGTGTAGGTAAAGTCAGGGCAATCTAGGATGTAAAGTATGGTGGATGGACATGAATAGGTCACATCGACACTCCTAACCCCTCTCCCTCACTTGCCAACTCAAAAATAGGCCAAATACCATATCAACAGATGGCAACCCTGGACAGAACTTCTTGAGGGAGATTTATCAAAACTAGTGCACGGTAAAAGTTAAGCAGTTGCCACTAGCACCAATCAGGTGGCTGCTTTCATTTCCCAAAAGGAATCTGGAAAAAGAAAATCTGATTTTGATAAATACTTTCAATATTTCTTGTCATATAGATTTACACCCGGGACTCTTGTAAGAAATAGAAAAATAAAGAAGCCTATGCTTACAATTAAATTCCTGTGCTCGTGCAGCTCCCTATTGACTCTGTGTATTCACCAGGCCTCAATGACCTGTCTATGGCATTTTAAGGGAAATGCCTGAATTTTGGACAACAACTTTAACTTACACAGGAAACTAGATGACTGATTCATGCCCCCTCCAGCGTGGATGTGACAGGGAGTTTGATGGCTCCCATGCCCATAACATTTATCATTATTTTATTGAACCCATCCCGACCCCAGCACGTATTGATGGTATAGAACCCCTTAATCTAATAATGTGTAACTTTAGTCTAACCTCATAGTTTATGCTCAAGAGATGTGCGGCTGCCTCCCCAGCGCTGATTGTATCGGGGACAGTCACCCGTGTGGTGTAACCACTGCCTCTAGATGCCTTATTGCCTGGATACTGAAGTAGTAAATAAGAGGAATGTGAATATGTGTACACTGAGGGTCCCAGAATTGTGAGGCCGCCTGAGAAATACGACTAAATGTTATCCCGAATACCGAGCAAAAATGTAAACACGGGGGACAGTAAAAATGACATTTCCAGCATCCATTATCCCAGCATGTGAGTGTAAGAGGTTATAAACCAGGTAATGATCAGGTCCCATCACAGCGGAAAAATTACTTTTAAGGCTAGAGCTCCACGCCGAAAGTAGACCGTCCGCGATTCGAGATAAAATCGTCAATGTGACCTCAATGTTTCCTTATGGGGGAAACAATGACAGGAATTCTGACATGGTAGCGCTTCACGTTCCTCATAGGGAAACATTGAGTTCAAGTGTAAGTTGTGGTGACACCACAATTGTATCGTGAGCGACAAAATGTGGACATGGAGCCCTAGCCTTAAAATGTCTATAAACAGTGTATTTATTGTACAGCTGACTAACACGAACTAAGGCGTTGTATGAGAATAGAAAAATCGTCTGTTGGTTTTTATTTCTAGCAACAGCGCCACTTTTGTCTGTAGGCTGTGTCTGGTATTGCAGCTCAAACACATTTGAGTGAATTCTGCAATATTGGACAAGTATGACACTGTTTTGAAAAAATAAAAATAATCCTACTACCCCCTTTATCCACGATTGTAGGGTCATCATATATTTTTCACTTTGTAGTCTTTGTAGCCGATGACACAGTTTTAATGGGAGACTTTTCTTGTGTTTTATTTTAGCCAACAAATTATTTGGAAAAAAGACCAGACTGGTAAGTGGAATGTAATTCTCATTATCTTGTATTTATAGAAATGTATTTTCTTCGTGTGACTCATCATGTGCACAGACCCTGAACACCGGCATTCGGAGGCTCTATGGTTTCGCAGGATTTTTGAAGGGGGGTTTCCAAGCAGGTTTGTGTCTTTGGCGGAGATAGCAAAATTCCCCTTTCCCGAATACACGAATTGTCTGGAAATTTACGTATGATAGGTGTTAACACCTTATATTCCTAGTCATTTGTGATAGTGCCGGGGTAATTGGGGGTTGTTTAAGGCAGGTAAATGTAACTATAATTAAATTTTTATTTATTCCAAATAGGTCCAAAATTCTTTATAGTAGTCAGAGCTCTGCTCTCCTTCACACAGCCATAGAGTTACATGATAATATTCTCTCTGCAGCCACCACTAGGGGGAGCTCACTGCATAAGGATTAATACACTCTATTATAAATCTATATGCAGTGAGCTCCCCCTAGTGGCAGTAGAAAGAATTTTATCAATTAACGTTTTTATGAATTGCTCAGGGGGGTTCCAGGTACTAGGTAACCCCCATAAGTGCATCCCTGGGTTTTGAATAATGAAAATCTGTGTTCTATGATATGGTGCTTCCTGCGGAATCGGAGCTCACTGCATACAAATTTATACAGCTCCTATTGAGTTCAGTACTAGTTGTATAAATCCTTAGCTCCCTCTAGTGGTGGCTGCAGGCATTAATAGATATGCTGTGCATCATTTATGCTACTCCAGATCTAGTCCAAAAACTCTGCACCAATATTTAAAAATGTGTCTCATTGTTTTCTGAGCATTTGACATTTCAAATAAAACAGAAGCTGGATAACATGTATCACTGACTGATATCTATATTACTTTTATGTAGAGTTCCTCTTTAACATCTATTCTGTTATACAGGATGAAGCACCAGAGGAGCACCCAAGCCCTCCGTCCCAAGAGGCCGTAGATCGTACTGATGAACTGGCAGACAATACCCCCATAAGGGGGAAGCACTTTAGGAAAATTTCTCCGAATCTACCCAGGAAAAGCAAGAAACGTGGTAAGAGGCTTTATAATAAATTCTAACATTCCCATGTGATGTGGAGTGATGAGCATTAAAGGGGTTTTCCAGTCATAGCAGGTGTAGAATATGCCATCACTTGCTGATTGTGGGGGTCCACCAATCACGAGAACAAAGGGGCGAAACTCCTTCAGCGCTTTCTCTAGACACCACTTCTTCCCTTCAGGCGCTGAGCAGAGAACTGCAACTAAACCCCATTATAGTGAATGGTCTGAGTTGCAGTACCTGCACATCACCTGGATGGCAGTGGCGCTGTGCAGGCAGAGTCAAAGTGCTCCACATAGTGCCGCAGCCCCTTCATTCTAGCAATGAGTTCCCAGTGGTCGAACCCCTACGATCAGCAGGTGACTTTATTCTAGCTTCATAACGTCACGCGCTATGCCTGGAAAACCTCATTAATCATTGTATAACGAAACTTTCAATGAACTTTGTGTTACAATGCTTTTACCAAGGCAGGATTTTAGGGGTTGGCAAACTGGGCAAGTGCTCAAGGTCACTATTTCCTAGTGGGCCCTGTGAACTGGATTCTCAGAAACAACCTGGAAGTAGAGCAGAGTAAGTAAGTGCTTATTCGCACTACCAGGGACTTACTATCAAGCCATTAACTATTCTGTGCGTATTGTGTGGGCACTATATGGTAGTTCTATTTAGATATTGTATGGCAGTATTATTTGGGCACTGAATAGCAGTGTTGTGTGGGAAATATATGGCAGTACTGTGTGGGCCCCTATGGTAGTATTATTTAGTTACTGTATACAGGTATTATTTAGGCACTGTATGGCGGTATTATTTGGGACATGTATGGCAGTATTGTGTGGGCACTATATTGTAGTATTATTTAGATACTGTATGGAGGCATTATTTAGGTATTGTACAGCAGTATTATTTGGGACATGTATGGCAGTATTGTGTGGGCACTATATGGTAGTATTATATTGAACTGTATGGAGGCATTATTTAGGCATTGCATGGTGGTATTATTTGGGCACTGAATAGCAGTAATATGAGAGAAATTTATGGCAGTGTTGTGTGGGCACTATATGATAGTATTATTTAGATACTGTATGGAGGCATTATTTAGGCACTGTATGGCGGTATTATTTGGGAGATATATGGCAGTATTGTGTGGGCACTATATGGTAGTATTATATCGATACTGTATGGTGGCATTATATAGGCATTGTACGGCAGTATTATTTGGGCACTGAATAGCAATATTGGGTGGGAAATTTGTGGCAGCATTGTGTGGGCACTATATGGTAGTATTATTTAGATACTGTATGGAGGCATTATTTAGGCACTGTATGGCGGTATTATTTGGGAGATATATGGCAGTATTGTGTGGGCACTATATGTCAGTATATTGATACTGTATGGAGGCATTATATAGGTATTGTACGGCGGTATTATTTGGGCACTGAATAGCAATATTGGGTGGTAAATTCGTGGCAGCATTGTGTGGGCACTATATGGTAGTATTATTTAGATACTGTATGAAGGCATTATTTAGGTATTGTATGGTGGTATTATTTAGGCACTGAATGGCAGAATATCAGTATAAATATTGGTGAAGGTCAGTGAGCTCAGACCAACACCAATCTCAACAATTAGAAGAAATTTATAAAAGAAAGATGGTATAACATGTGAACTGACTGCATGTCTCACTCTTCTCTCACAGCTTGTTTCTGGAAATACTGTATTCAAAACAAGTGACAGAGACGACCGTGCGGCGCAATCAAGCACGGAACTCATAACCTTGACGACAGTGAAACTTCCACCGTGAAAACTATTTTCATGTTAGCAAAACTAGTGACAAGGAACTTTCTTATGACGTTCCAGCACATGTTAAAAGAAGTGAACTAAAAGAAACAAATTGTAACTCCGTGGTCTATGACCCGTGGCTCTATGGCTGATTTGAAAATACAAGTCCCAGCTCTTGAGTATCATGGCATGGTGGGGGTTGTAGATTCAAAACAGCAATTGTAGGCTGGAGATCCCTGGTACAAATCATATGCAAAGAGTAATTTTATTGAGTGTATAACGGAAACAAAAAAGAACTGCAAAATCTCATAATTTTGCATTTGTTTTTTTTTTATCCTGGCGTGCGCCAAATTTGTTATGTGTTTTAGACAATTTGTTACACCTCCCCCAACAATGGTAAAATGCTCCAAATTTATTAAAGACGTGCACCATTTTTTGCTGCAAAATATTGCTGTAGATATACCAGCCATTAGATAATGCAAGGAAAGTGTCTAACATGACTAGAAAATTGCGACAAATATTATGCCACGTCCATATTTTGATCAATTTGGCTAAATATGAGCAATATTGGCCTTTTGCAAAATCATGCTCCGTACAATACTATTCATAAATGTCCCCCATTAAAGAGGTTGATTTCCTTGGACAATTTCTACTTTTTAGAAGGGTCCCCGATGATAAATTAGTCACAGGGTCTCCTACTGCTGAGGCCTCCAGCGATTAGTTGTAATCTGTGGAAGAAACCAGCAGTGTTAAAATTCCCCACAGTGCCACCACAGGGGAAATTAAGCATTACATAGTTCTGAATACTACAAATCAATTAAAAACTTGATTCATGAATGGAAAAAAGAATACATGTATATGAATATCCCTAAATATGCTTAAAGGAGAACTCCAGTCATCACATAATTTTATATTGATGACCCTATCAAGGATGTCAGGTGTGATCAGGCCTGAAAATTATAAATAGGAATTGTATAATTGGAGTATTTTTTATTTCAGTTATCTCCCATGATACATTATTTCCAACTGCTGCTTCACAAACCTTTCCTACTAGGGGCGGAGCTTAGTTGTCACACAATCTGTTAACTGGCACCTGTGTAAAGAAAAGGAAATAGACTCTAGTGTGGGAAAATATGTGTCATGAAGATAATGGGTGTTAGTTGTCAAGGACAGTTTAATATAAAATAGGGCCATGGGCAACAAGCAAAGTAGGGGGCATATTTAGACTGTTTTTCCCATACTTTCAGCACACATAATACCGCCATTCGGCCAAGTTAATACTGTCATATACAGCCCACATAATACCACCATATAGTGCCCAAATAATATGTAGTATTCAAATAATACTGTCATAAAGTGCCCACATAATACGATCACATAAAAGTGCCATATAGTTCTCACATAATAAGGCCCCATACAACGACCGTAGAATTTTTCCGTAATTGCAATTACGGACCAATTCACTTCTAGTGACCACGAACACCTTACCGTATATTTGCGGAAAGGTGTCCGGGCCGTAGAAAGCCTCCACAAAAGATAGGACATGTCCTATATTTTGCTTTTTACAGACCGTTCTCCCATACTTTGTAAATACGGGTGGCTGTTCGCAGCCTCCAGCGGCCGGTCGTGCCCATAATCGGGGACCGTGATTACAGGTACAGCTGTGTGCATGAGGCCTAATAAAATGAAATTCCTAAATTACACCACCATACACCACTAAATAATCCTGGGTGGTTATAGCTTGAATTTGGGGTTCCCATATTCATAGGTCCTCTAGGAAAAGGTAAATTGGCCAATTTGAAAACCCTTAAAACCAGACTTTCTAGTTGCTACCATAGTGAAACTATACTGTAGGGCTGTGTTCACATCCGCCCTGTGCGCCACAGGGAATTCCGGGTGCACTTTTTTGCCTGGAATGTCCACTACGGAAAACTGACGCACTTAGCCGGCCTGTGATTGACTGCAGTGGTCACATGGGATGAAACGTCATCCCAGGAGGCCATGCTGGAAAGAGGAACACAGACTTCTGGGTAAGTATGAGAATTGTTTCTATGTTGCGTTTTTTGCGGCGGAATCGATGCAAATCCACCGAAAAAAACGCAACAACTGTTATTTGTTGCGTGATTTACCTCCCCATTGTATTCAATAGAGAAAACCCGCAACAAATAAGCGGTGTGTCCGCAAATACAATAGACATGCTGCGGAATAAAATTGTGCTCCGCAGGTCAATTTCGATTGCGGATTTTCCACAACTAATTTCATTGCGAAAAAATGCAGTATTTACGCAACGTGTGAACTGACCCTAGCAATGAATAAAGGGAGCTCAAAGCCTGCACCATGTACATGTAAGGAACACATACTAATATTATGTGACCGAATGTTTTTCATTTTTAAATGGAGTTTTTCATTTATGTATAAATGGAAACTTTTAACAAACTTCTTAAATTAAATGTTATGCAAATTCAAAAATTAATTAAAAATTTCTGAGATCTGATTGAATAAATAGTCACTCCTATCATTTGTATAATTTCTAAACACGTTGACTGGGATAAAATATGATTGATTATTGACAATGACAACCTCTTTCATTATGTATAGTGAGGGGGCAAATACTTTTTCAATGTTATGTCCTGTTCTGCTATATAGTAAAACTTGGAGCTGTGATTAAAAATGGAAGCAATTGTACAAGTGTCCGATTACTGCTTTTGAAGAAAAAAACAAAACCCTTATATCCTGTACTACAGGGAGAAATGATCAAAAGTTCTGGATTATCAGACAAACGTGGAATTTAATGAAAGTAAGACTCCGTTTCTACTGTCTCTTCAGTCATTGCAAATTATCAGGTAGTTCAAGTGCAGGAATAAAAACACAGCCCGTGAAAAACAATGTCGCTGTTTCCCCCCCCCCCCCCAAAAAGGAGTTATTTTTTTATATCCTGTAATCTGTCTTCAGTTAGCTCCCAAATGCCCCCTAGTGGCAGCTACATGAAGATATAATGTTCTTATTTCCCTCTATAATGGTAAAAAAAAAGAAAGCAGATTTGGAGATCTATAAAGGAAACATTCTCTTCGACACTCTATAGTAATTAACCCAGAATTTTGGACCTAATTAAATGAAACAATCAAATGACAAGCACTTTAAAGAGTATTTAAAGGCGTTGTAGGGGCACACCTTATTTATAATGGCAGTGGTAACATACAGTTGGCAATGTATTTATACATTTCCAGGAAGAATAATGGAGGCGCGAACGACTCCAACTTGTAATAAAAGGTGCTCCAGAATTGTTACTTTATGGTGAAAACAAGTATTTATTAAAATAGACAAGAGAGCTGACAGCTCCTCTATACTACACCACACTGTAGAGCTGATAGATCCTTTATACTACACCACACAGGAAGGAAAACTGACAAATCTTCTATACTACACCCCACAGGAGAGCTGACCGATCCTCTATACTACACCCCACAGGAGAGCTGACAGATCCTATATACTATACCACACAGGAGAGGCGACAGCTCCTCTATACTATACCCCACAGGAAAGCTGACAGATCCTCTATACTACACCACACAGTAGAACTGACAGATCCTCTATACTAAACCACACAGTGGAGCTGACAGATCCTCTATACTACACCACACAGGAGAACTGACAGCTCCTCTATACTACACCACACAGGAGAGCTGACAGCTCCTCTATACTACACCACACAGGAGAACTGACAGATCCTCTATACTACACCACACAGGAGAGCTGACAGCTCCTCTATACTACACCACTCAGTAGAGCTGACAGATCCTCTATACTACACCACACAGGAGAACTGACAGCTCCTCTATACTACACCCCACAGGAGAGCTGACAGATCCTCTATACTACACCCCACAGGAGAGTTGACAGATCCTCTATACTACACCACACAGGAGAGTTGACAGATCCTCTATACTACACCACACAGGAGAGCTGACAGATCCTCTATACTACACCACACAGTAGAACTGACAGATCCTCTATACTAAACCACACAGGAGAGCTGACAGATCCTCTATAATACACCACACAGGAAAACTGACAAATCCTCTATACTACACCCCACAGGAGAGCTGACAGATCCTCTATACTAAACCCCACAGGAGAGCTGACAGATCCTCTATACTACACCACACAGGAGAGCTGACAGATCCTCTATACTACACCACACAGGAGAACTGACAGATCCTCTATACTACACCACACAGGAGATCTGATAGATCCTCTATACTACACCACACAGGAGATCTGATAGATCCTCTATACTACCCCACACAGGAGAAGTGACACATCCTCTATACTACACCATACAGAATAGCTGACAGATCCGCTATACTACACCCCACAGGAGAACTGACAGCTCCTCTATACTACACCACACAGGAGAGCTGACAGATCCTCTATACTACACCCACAGGAGATCTGACAGATCCTCTATACTACACCACACAGGAGAGCTGACAGATCCTCTATACTACACCACACAGGAGAACTGACAAATCCTCTATACTACACCACACAGGAGAACTGACAGATCCTCTATACTACACCACTCAGTAGAGCTGACAGATCCTCTATACTACACCCCACAGGAGAGTTGACAGATCCTCTATACTACACCACACAGGAGAGCTGACAGATCCTCTATACTACACCACACAGTAGAACTGACAGATCCTCTATACTAAACCACACAGGAGAGCTGACAGATCCTCTATAATACACCACACAGGAAAACTGACAAATCCTCTATACTACACCCCACAGGAGAGCTGACAGATCCTCTATACTAAACCCCACAGGAGAGCTGACAGATCCTCTATACTACACCACACAGGAGAGCTGACAGATCCTCTATACTACACCACACAGGAGAACTGACAGATTCTCTATACTACACCACACAGGAGATCTGATAGATCCTCTATACTACACCACACAGGAGATCTGATAGATCCTCTATACTACCCCACACAGGAGAAGTGACACATCCTCTATACTACACCACACAGAATAGCTGACAGATCCGCTATACTACACCCCACAGGAGAACTGACAGCTCCTCTATACTACACCACACAGGAGAGCTGACAGATCCTCTATACTACACCCATAGGAGATCTGACAGATCCTCTATACTACACCACACAGGAGAGCTGACAGATCCTCTATACTACACCACACAGGAGAACTGACGGATCCTCTATACTACACCACACCACACAGGAGAGTTGAAAGATCCTCTATAACACACGACACAAGAGAACTGACAGAACCTCTATACTACACCACACAGGAGAGCTGACAGATCTTCTATACTACACCACACAGTAGAGCTGATAGATCCTCTATACTACACCACACAGGAAAACTGACAAATCCTCTATACTACACCCCACAGGAGAACTGACAGATCCTCTATACTACACCACACAGGAGAACTGACAGATCCTCTATACTACGCCACACAGGAGAGCTGACAGATCCTCTATACTACACCACACAGAAGAGCTGACAGATCCGCTATACTACACCCCACAGGAGAACTGACAGATCCTCTATACTACACCACATAGTAGAGCTGATAGATCCTCTATACTACACCACACAGGAAAACGGACAAATCCTCTATACTACACCATACAGGAGAGCTGACAGATCCTTTATACCACACCACACAGGAGAACTAATAGATCCTCTATACTACATCACACAGGAGAGCTGACAGATCCTTTATACTACACCACACAGGAGAACTGACCGATCCTCTATACTACACCACACAGGAGAGCTGAAACCTCCACTATACTACACCATACAGGAGAGCTGACAGATTATCTATACTACACCACACAGGGGAGCTGACAGATCCTATATACTACACCAAACATGAGAGCTGATAGATCCTCTTTATTACACCACACAGGAGAACTGGAACTGACACCTCCTCTATACTACACCATACATGGGAGCCGACAGATCCTCCATACTACACCACACAGGAGAGCTGAAACCTCCTCTATACTACACCATACAGGAGAGCTGACAGATTATCTATACTACACCACACAGGAGAGCTGACAGATCCTCTATACTACACCATACAGGAGAGCTGACAGATCCTCTATACTACACCAAACATGAGAGCTGATAGATCCTCTTTATTACACCACACAGGAGAACTGACAGCTCCTCTATACTACACCATACATGGGAGCCGACAGATCCTCCATACTACACCACACAGGAGAGCTGACAGATCCTCTATACTACACCACACAGGAGAGCTGACAGATTCTCTATACTACACCACACAGGAGAGCTGACAGATCCTCTATACTACACCACACAGGAGAGCTGACAGATCCTGTATACTACACCACACAGGAGAACTGACCTATCCTCTATACTACACCACACAGGAGAGCTGACAGATCCTCTATACTGCACCACACAGGAGAGCTGACAGATCCTCTATACTACACCACACAGGAGAGCTGACAGCTCCTCTATACTACACCACACAGGAGAGCTGACAGACCCTCTAAGCTACACCACACCGGAGAACTGACAGATCCTCTATACTACACCACACAGGAGAGCTGACAGATCCTCTATATTACACCACACAGGAGAGCTGACAGCTCCTCTATACTACACCACACAGGAGAAGTGACACATCCTCTATACTACACCACACAGAATAGCTGACAGATCCGCTATACTACACCCCACAGGAGAACTGACAGCTCCTCTATACTACACCACACAGGAGAGCTGACAGATTCTCTATACTACAGCCACAGGAGATCTGACAGATCCTCTATACTACACCACACAGGAGAGCTGACAGATCTTCTATACTACACCACACAGTAGAGCTGATAGATCCTCTATACTACACCACACAGGAAAACTGACAAATTCTCTATACTACACCCCACAGGAGAATTGACAGATCCTCTATACTACACCCCACAGGAGAGCTGACAGATCCTCTATACTACACCACACCACACAGGAGAACTGACAGATCCTCTATACTACACCACACAGTAGAGCTGATAGATCCTCTATACTACACCACACAGGAAAACGGACAAATCCTCTATACTACACCATACAGGAGAGCTGACAGATCCTTTATACCACACCACACAGGAGAACTAATAGATCCTCTATACTACATCACACAGGAGAGCTGACAGATCCTTTATACTACACCACACAGGAGAACTGACCGATCCTCTATACTACACCACACAGGAGAGCTGAAACCTCCTCTATACTATACCATACAGGAGAGCTGACAGATTATCTATACTACACCACACAGGGGAGCTGACAGATCCTATATACTACACCATACAGGAGAGCTGACAGATCCTCTATACTACACCAAACATGAGAGCTGATAGATCCTCTTTATTACACCACACAGAACTGGAACTGACAGCTCCTCTATACTACACCATACATGGGAGCCGACAGATCCTCCATACTACACCACACAGGAGAGCTGAAACCTCCTCTATACTACACCATACAGGAGAGCTGACAGATTATCTATACTACACCACACAGGAGAGCTGACAGATCCTCTATACTACACCATACAGGAGAGCTGACAGATCCTCTATACTACACCAAACATGAGAGCTGATAGATCCTCTTTATTACACCACACAGGAGAACTGACAGCTCCTCTATACTACACCATACATGGGAGCCGACAGATCCTCCATACTACACCACACAGGAGAGCTGACAGATCCTCTATACTACACCACCCAGGAGAGCTGACAGATCCTCTATACTACACCACACAGGACAGCTGACAGCTCCTTTATATTACACCACACATGAGAGCTGTCAACTCCTCTTTAGTTAACCCAGGCAACCCCTTTAATGGAAAATGTTCCTTAATCCACGTATTAGATATTTTTTCTCCCCAAGTATTGAAAATATACACAGTCCTGTATATAATAGGAAATAAATGAAATTAAAAAAATAAAAATTAAAAAAAAATTGCATGTAGCAGTCAAGATAGCATTTAATACAAATGTATATATATGTATAGTAGTTTTTGAAATAACATACATCCTTAAATAGTTTTCCGTACATATTGAGAAATGCACAAGACTTTCTTGAATTTCATTAATTAACAAGATCAACTCATAGGCTCAGAAGCAGCATGATATACAAGTCAAAAGAGTGACAAAAAAGTGGAAGAAATGTCCCAGGATGCTAGATTTAAATCAATAAAGCCATATGGGCCCGCTAAAATAAATCACAGTTTATCGTAAAATAACCTTCTGTTTTATTACACATATCATGATCACGTGTTCAGGGACATATACAGAGAAAGGCCCCCACAACAAAACTCAAAAAGGCCTCTATAGTGCTGATCACATCAGAGGCCTTTCAGAGTATTTTTTTTACCCTGCTATTCCCATATTATATAAGGAATATATATAGGGAGAAGGTTATTTTGCTCTTGTTGGTGCCTGGGGGAAAGAAGAGCCTTGTAAACTGCCCGTGGGGAAACAGGACCAACCTGGCGTGTCCTCTGCCCACCATGGTCCCCAGAGCAGCCCCATGCTGCATACACCCTTGGGTTGTTTAAAAGATTTACCATCTTGGACTAGACTTTAGCAGGATTGTATGGCTGGGATTACTCTTGGATGTTTCTGTAACTCACATAAAGTAAAATGGAGAGTGCCCGCACATGTATGGCCAATTCATCTATGTTCTGCTCCCTGCAAAAAGGATACATAGACCCCAATTCTCAGGATTAGTAGGGGGTCTCAGAAATTGAAACTCCGCTGATCAAACATTTATGGCATGTCCAGAGCCGTGGCTAAGCTCTCTACATTAGGGAAAAAGGCAGCTGGCGGCCCTAGGCCTGTATGAAAATAACCTGTCAAGGCAGAGTGGTTTCTTGGCACCCTACTGACACCAAGCGCCCAGGGAACATGCCTCTCCAGCCCCCCTAGCTACACCTCTGGGCCATAGATGTAAGTTGAAGCTCCTGGGCCTCAATGCAACATCTGTAACAGGGGCCCCATGTACCATGTGCCATTTATAATAGTGGCGTTTTCTTATGTGGCAGAGGGGCCTAAAGGGCTTTCTGAGGCACCAGGGCCCGGGTGTGACTGCTACCACTGCACCCCCATTAGCTACGCCCCTGCTCTGGACATATCCTATTGATATGTTAGTAGTAGGAAAACCCCTTAAATAGTTGTTTATACTATGAAAGCTACGTTCTTAAAAGTTGACATTTTTTGGAACCTTTTTTTTATTTTCCAGTACGACCCTAAGAGTAGCTGGGACCCCAATACAAAAAGAGCCACATGTTTCATTTAAAGAAAGAATTGAGATTTGCATAATAAATAAATCTAACAAAGCACTAGTGTTCAGTTGTTACAAAAATACATAAAGATCCCCCAGGTAATTCTCCCTATGGCTCAAATATACTTATTGGCACTTTCCGGTTCCAGGTGGCATGTCACTAAAGTGTATCTTTTATGTTTTGGGTCTCACTGCCAAAAACTTACAGCATTTTTCATCTAAAAAAAAACATAAAGGGGACCTGTCACCTCGCCTGACATGTCTGTTTTAGTAAATTATTGTATTCCCCATGAAATAACAATTCTGGAGCATATTTTCTTTGTACTCTATGTTGTGCCGTTCCTCTGTTATTCCTCTTAGAAACGTATAAATGAATTGACAACTGGGTGTTACCAGTTGGGGGTGTGTCCCTACACAGTCTGACATTGTCCAATCAGTGCTGACAGAGTGAGACTGTGTAGGGACACACCCCTTCGACAAGTGGTATGGAAACACCCAGTTGTCAATGTATTCAGAAGTTTCTAGGAGGAATAACAAAGGAACGGCACAACGCAGAGTTCTAAGAAAATATGCTCCAGAATTATTATTTTATGAGGAATACAAGTACTTACTAAACAGACGCGTCAGGAAAGGTGACAGCTCCTCTTTGGAAAGAACAGCATTGGTTCTGGCTGCTTCTAGGAAAGCTGCGTATAACAAATATAGCCACAAAACCTGAATTATAAAATAAAAAAAATAATAATCTTATGCCCCTATATCCATTTATTTTCTGAAAGTAAACACCTGATATATTGTGACGAATCATTGGCGCCTTCATGCAATTTTGAGAACACATATCCTCTCTGATTGATAAGAGGGGTGATAACATGAAGAAAAGTTCCTGTATCTCCCCCTATAGCTCTTATATTTTAGTCATGGTAATTGTTTAAAGTCATGATGCATTACATATGTCCTTGAGAGTGGAAGGGTTAAAAGCTAATATTCTGGCTCCCTGCAGTCACCACTAGAGGGAGCTTACTGCATACTGTTTGTACATTGAACTCAATATTAATAGTATGTAGTGAACTCCTGGACTCCCTCTAGTGGTAACTGCAGATAACCACAGGGATTTGGAGCTCTGCATTAGGAAATCTGACTCAGACCACTATATATATATATATTTATATATATATATATTTATTTATTTATGTTTTTTAAGAAGTTAATCAGAACAGAATTTTGGACCTAAAATCGACATGGTCTTTAAAGGTGGTAATTCACTTGAAAGGCGGCCATATTTATTGTCACCCTGCTTTTACAGAAACAGATACAACTCGGAAATGTCTGATTCATCTTACTAGGGATTTTTTTTTTTGGGGTGGGTAAAGCCTTTTAATATTGATTCAGCTCACAAAGTGGCTGCTCACCCCCTGTGCAGAACATAGTTGTGCATTGCCTAGAAACAGTTATAGAATAAATTTGGATATTTATGGCGAATTATTCAAATATAAATTTGAAATTTACAGGTTGGAAAAAGTTGCGTCAACCTAACTAAATAAAATTCTAGTTAATATGGTAAGTGATATTCTATCTACTTCATCTGGATTTGACAAATGTCCCGTGTTGAACCAATACTGCATGTGGAATATTTTAAGAAATCAGCAATATTCTTTTATATATTAATTCGTTTGGCAACTCCGAAGTATGCAAATTCAATCTCATAGTCTGCCGGACACGTATTGGTGAATTCATCTCTGGTGTAAGCATTTTTGAGGTATCTCCAGATTCCAGTCATTTCTGCCGGGATTTCAAAATTCCGAAATTTTTTGCAAACAACCTATAAAAAAACAATGAGAAACTAGTTAAAGGGAAAGTGTCGCTAGAAAAAAATTTTTTTTTTTTTTTGTTAAACAGTTAGTGTGTAGGTGATTAAACATTGTTCTAATTTTTTTAATTTTTTCACGAGTCAGGAAATATTATAAATTAGATTCTAATTTATAATATTTCCCAGCGCTGGTCACTAGATAGAGCAATTCCCAAAATTGCAGCATTGCATGTGGTAAAGCAACCACATTGCTTTATGCTGCAAAATTTGAGAAAACTCACTCGCTCTAGTGAGCTCTCAGAACCCCCCTCCTTTATCCTGGCTAGTGCCGGGAGAAACGAGGGGATTGAACGGTCAAACCTCCTACACTGTGTGTCGCCATTTTTTGAGCTAACACACAGTGTAGTAGGTTAACATACAGTAGTAAACACACACTAAAACACGAACATACATAGAAATAACTTACCTGCTCCTGCCGCCGCCGCTCCCTCCGGTCCGTCCGCTCCGTCTGCTACCGCCGCTCCAAGTGCACAAGTCCGGAAGCCGCGACCGGAAGTAGTAATCTTACTGTCCGGCCGCGACTTCCGGTCCACAGGAAAATGGCGCCGGACGTCGCACAGTTCAACTTGGACTGCATGCGCCGGCCGCTCCCACACAGACGGCGTACAGCATAGTGGACGGAACGGGCCCCGTTCGCATTCACTATGGGACTGTATGTGCCGTATTCCATGTCTGTATGTGTCGTTAATCGACACATACAGAAATGGAAAAAAAAAATGGCAGCCCCCATAGTGAAGAAAAATTAAAAAAATAAAAAAAAGTAAAACACAAACACACAAATAAATAAAAAAATGTTTAATAACACACTAAAGTCAAATTGATCTAAATTTTTTTTTGTTTCCAGCCATTTCAGGTACGGTAGTAAATAACTACTGTTAGTACTACTATAAATAAGTATTTTTTAGTCAAAAAGTTTTATACATCTAGGAAACATTGAAATACAAAAACATTTTGGAAAAAAAACTGCCACCAAATTATACCGGAAAGAAATTTTGTCAATGGGAATTAAAAAATTCCTCTGTAAAGTGAACAGAGCCCTGACGCAGATGTGAACGAAGCCTAAGGAAAAAATATTATAAACTACAAGTACAAAAAAAAAAGATTTCCAAGTCTTAAAGGCGGTGTCCACTACTGGACAACTGATGACCTATCAGTACATGATCTGTGGGGGTCCAAGACCTGGACCCCGCACCGCTAAGCCGCTACGGCTGCCTCCGGGCACTTGACGTACATGCTGAAAGTAGTTGGCTCCAGCCACTGAAAAGCGGCCGTGCTGCAATATTCAAGTGAATAGGAGCAGAGCTGCAGTTGGGCAGCACGGCCGTTGTGCTACGTACGGAGCCAACTGCTTCCGGCTCCGTTCATAGCATAATGGGCCCTAACATCCGGTGGTCGGAGATAGCCGGAGCGGTTTAACGGTGCGGGATCCAGGTGTCGGACCTCCACAGATCATGTACGGTGGATAGGTCATCAGTTGTCCAGTAGTGGAAAACCCCTTTAAAGGGGTAATCAGACCCACATCTTTTAGACATTTATGGTATATCCCTTGAATATGCCATAAATGTCTTATATTTAAATAACCCTTCAAGGACCGAATGTTTTAAATTTATGGCATGTTTAAGCCTCCTGCCCGAGCGATCGGACAACTGAATGTCGGATGCCCGGCTTTCAGATTCTGCCAGACACCCATTGAGCACAATCTCTATTGGTCCAGGTGGTACTGTGACTGATCTAACAGAAACAGAACCACTAGCAACGAGACAATTACCCTAAAATGTACATGTGATATATCAAAATAATGTTAAATAAACGCCAGTCCAAAAAAAACAAAACAATTTCAGTGTTATGCTAGGCTGAATTCACATGGGATGGATACATTGCGTAAAAGCACACAGCGTCTCCGCCCTGTTTGCCGTAGGGAATTCAGGGTGAAAATCGCACCAAAAGGTGGTGGTGTTTCTTGCCCGGAATGTCCGTTGCGGAAAAATAGTAGGCTGGCCTCCTGGGATGACGATTCATCCCAGGAGACCGCTGCAGCCTGTGATTGGCTGCAGGGGTGGTCACATGGGATGAAGCGTCATCCCAGGAGGCGGGACTGGAGGAAGAAACACATACCCCTGGGTAAGTATAAGATTATTTTTTCTTGCAAAGTTGTGTTTTTTTGAGAATTGCTGCGAACTTGTCGCAAAAAAAGCAACAACTGCTATTTGTTGTGGGTTTTACCTCTGTATTGAAGACAATGGGGAAAACCCGCAACAAATAAGCAGCGTTTACGCAAATACAATTGACGTGCTACGGAATAAAATTTCGCACCGCAGGTAAATTTCTGAGTGTTGTTTCCGCTCAGTATTTACGGAGCGTGTGGATGAGATTTGTTTTATCTCATCCACTTTGCTGTTACTGTGTTTGCTGTGGATTTTCCACAACAAATTCTGTTGCGGAAAATCTGCAATATTTACGCAACGTGTGAACTGACCCCTAAAAAAATCACGTCGATAGTCATGTTCTATGTACCCCAGACCTGAACTGGTTAATGTAGCCGTGACCTGGATGATGGATCAGTTTACAAGCAGAACCCAATGCATCCTAATAGATGGAAAACTGATTTCAGCCAGAATATAGCACTGTGCAAGGATTATATGTCTTACCTGCCCCATAACAAGCTTATCCCTGGAATACAAGTAGGGGTTCCCTAAAAATAAAACCATTTTTCAGGGGTTCCCTCACGGAGATAAGGTTGGGAATCACTGCCCTATAGTCTACATGAGATACAATCCAGATGGGAATAAAAACAAACAATGTGATAAATGGATTTGCATAGTGAACGTGAATTATGGAACAAACCTTTATAATGTGGAGTTTTGGTAACAGGTTACAGTCGGTTAGCGTGAGTTCATTCCCATCCAAAAATTTCCTATTGGAGACAGTGATTTCCTCCGTGGAATAGGCATCAATCTCATCAGGCAAAGGTGAATTCAAAAAGTCATTCAATTTTTTTAGGGATCTAAGCAGGTTTTTCTCTAAAGCTAAAGAAGGACAAAAAATAGCAAATTACTGTCATAAAATTCACACAAGAAATTCTAAGCCAGAACCTAGTTATAGAAAGTGTCTGGAGACATTGCACAAGACGCTCAGTCCCGATGTAAATACTCTACATTACTTGTACTGATCCTGAGTTACAACCTGTATTATACTTCAGAGCTGCATTTACAATGCTGCAGGCTTCAGAGCTGAAATCTCCCAGTATTCCTCACTCACTCACTGCACAGAGTTTACTCTATTAATTTGCATTCAGGGAAGTTTATTCTTTACGCCAGGCACTGCTCAGTAATCTGATGGAGGAAAGACAAACTATTCTATTGCATTATGGGACTTTAGCTAAGCTATTAGGGGTGTGTCTGACAACAAGCTTGCTGACTGTTTCCAATAGCAACCAGAAGAATCGTGAGTGCAGCTCTGGAGTATAATACAGGATGTAACTCAGGATCAGTACAGGATAAGTAATGTAATGTATGTACACAGTGACTCCACCAGCAGAATAGTGAGTGCAGCTCTGGAGTATAATACAGGATGTAACTCAGGATCAGTACAGGATAAGTAATGTAATGTATGTACACAGTGACTCTACCAGCAGAATAGTGAGTGCAGCTCTGGAGTATAATACAGGATGTAACTCAGGATCAGTACAGGATAAGTAATGTATGTACACAGTGACACCACCAGCAGAATAGTGAGTGCAGCTCTGGAGTATAATACAGGATGTAACTAAGGATCGGTACAGGATAAGTAAATTAATGTATGTACAAAGTTAATTGTTATGTAATTATATCTATATATTAGCTGTAAAATGGTGTTCAAATTGGGACATACCCTCTAAGGATTATATTATAAAATTACATAAGTAGCAAATTTTCTTAACAAAACTGGATTATAAAAACAGGCAATTGCTCTGGGATCCCTCCATTTAGGGGCTTCCTCCCACCCATCTACATGTAAACTTCGGCCCTGGTACTCTTTACAAACATATCTTATGTATCGTTGACTTTACCTCGTGTGAATAGTATTTTATGCCAGCTGTTGTATCTGAGGAGAGGGTGCCCCATAGCAAAGATCAAAATGGGCCCCCCTCCATTATGATGACAAATTTTGCCACGAAGGACAGAGGGGTCTGATGTTTGTTTTTATCTTCACACCCTTTCCATTTCTTGCGTCCATATCCCACCCCCTTGCTTGATAGAAAAAAATATACAGTTTCTTTGGAAAAGGGATTCCTGGACAGGTTTTTGCCACTCATTAGCAAAGGGGATGGGCACTACCAAGTTTGGGTGCCCTATCTCCAAGAGCCCCAAAGTAGCCACATGGTCTGCCTCTATAGCATGTATGACCTTGTGCTGCATTATTTAGGCATTATAGCTTTATTATTGGGACTCTATGGCAGTACTTTTAGCACTGTATGGTGATATTTTTAGGCACAGTATGGAACTATTATTTGGGCCATATTATTTTTACTTGTTTCAACTATTCAATTATTTATTATACTACAACCATCCTCAGGATAGACCATAAATGTCTGATAGGTCCGGGTCCTAGAGCATCTATATAAAAAAAACAGTGGTCTCCGATCCCTGCCCCACCTGCTGCCCGCCACATCCAGGCTGAGACTCAGTGGAGAGGTAACTAGAAGTACGGAAAAGGCCGAGCTTGTTGTGCTACGCTGTTTCTGTACTTGTGCCCACCTCTCCACTGAGTCTCCAGCTGGATGTGGTAGCCAGTGGCCACCTCACCAGGTGGAGAGGGGGTCAGTGAACCCATTTTCTCGAGATACGTGTTGGTTCCAGAGCTGGGACCCGCATCTATCAGACATTTATGGCATATCCTGTGAATAAAATAGGAATACCCCTTCTTCAGAAACTGTGAAAATGTAAAATTACTGTAGGGTTCCCAGGGATATTAAAACATTTCCGATAACCATCAGGGCTCATCACATCGTTTATACAAGAGATTCTACCAGAACTTTTCCTCCTCATCAAATATCACATTCTCTTCCCAATCACGCAGGTAAGTTGTTAGCCATGACACATGCGCTCAATAGGGTAACTTGAAGGTCCTGGGGCCCAGTGCAACATATGTATCAGGGCCCAGCATGGGCCGTTTATATTACTGATGTGTTCTTATGTGGCAGAGGTGTTTTTGCACCAGAGCTCAGGGGCAAGTTCTACCACTACACCCCCTATAACTATGCCCCTGCATGCCCTATATATTGCCACAGTCGACCATACCATATGTTGCCCACCCTTCTATATTTAGATCCCATGAGGCACTAAATATAAATTCTGTACTTACTTTCATTTAGATCTTTCCGGGGATTTTTGATATAGGCAGAAAATTTTGCAAACACATCATTCCCTGCTGAGTTGGATTCTGGGTGTATTGGGGCCAATCTGGGAAACCTTTAAAATAACATATTAAATATATAAATCACAATTCTATGCTGTACAATGACATATAATGTACATTAGGTAATAACTAAATCCCAATGACTATTATTGTTACTATAAGGGTATGTTCACACACACTAATTACGGACGTAATTCGGGCGTTTTTGCCCCGAATTACGTCCGAAAAATGCGCCTCGATAGCGTTGACAAACATCTGCCCATTGAAAGCAATGGGCTGACGTTTGTCTGTTCACACGAGGCGTATATTTACGTGCCGCTGTCAAATGACGGCGCGTAAATGGACGCCCGCGTTAAAGAAGTGACCTGTCACTTCTTGGGGCGTAATTGGAGCCGTTATTCATTGACTCCAATGAAAAGCAGCGCCAATTACGTCCGTAATAGACGCGGCGTTCAAGCGCCTGCACATGCCGGTACGGCTGAAATTACGGGGATGTTTTCTCCTGAAAACATCCCCCTAATTTCAGCCGTTACGGACGCTGTCGTGTGAACATACCCTTACTCATTACTCATACATATTGACTCTCCAGGAATGTAAGGAAGACTCCCTATAAAAGCAGGGACACATGTCAGTGGCGGCTGCCATCAGTGAACCACCAATAATGTCATAAGCCCCAGGTAAGAGAAAGGTCACTGTATGGGGCACTTGGCAGTTACAATTTTGGGAGAACTGTAGCTGTCACTGTTATGGGGAAACCGTTGGTGTCACTATATTGAGGAGACCGTTGGGGCTACTGTGGCTGTCAATTTTATGGGGGGCACTGTGTCTCTTACTGTTTTGGGGGCACTATGGCTGGCACTAATATTGTTATAAGGACATTAAGTTGGGGCGATTTCAGGATAAGACCTATGTCTGAACATTTTGTGCATACACATTATCTCCCTGAAGTCATTTTTCAAAATTAGGCAAGTATTATATTATTTCTATAGTGCCAGCAACATTATACTATCCCCAAAATTACACTTTTGTCCTTGTCGCTGACTCCTAAGACAAGGGCTCCTCAGATAATTCCTCAGAGTAGCTGGCAGATATTGAGTAGCAGATATTAATGGCTTATCCTTAAGATAAGTCATCAGTATGTGATTGGTGGGGTTCTGTCTCCTGACACCTCGCCGATCATCTGAAGGAAGGGTCCGCGGTGCACCAGCGGCACTACCTTTTTAATGTAAACCGAGGAACAGTGCCATTCATTCATTTGTGGCTGTGTTTGGTACTGCAGCTTGGTCCCATTCTTTTGAGGCATATCCACAACCAAATGTATGGTGGTGTGCCTGGATAAACATTAAAGTGGAAGTGGTGCTCGCTAGCCCCTTTATTTAGATGATCGGCGGGGGTGTTGCGAGTTGGACCCTCACCGATCAGATATTAATCGCCTATTCTTAGGATCAATATTACAGTCCCAGAAAACCCATTAAAAAAATATATATATATATATACACACAATAAAATATAATATACTTTGGCACTGATAATTTTTCTTCCAAAAATTCTTCAATTTTGTTCACATCGGTTTTCACCTCCCCATCAAATGTCATGAAGGGCGGGTTTGTTCCAGGTGCCAGGTTATGTAGGTCTGCAGGTTTCCTGTTGGGAGAGGTTAATTTACTATTTATTGCAGACACAGACCAGTATATATATATTTATTTATATGCAACTGTTATTTTTTTAGGAACAGATCAGTAATAACAATATAATCTTAACCCTCCTGAACAGCAGATCTGCCTAGTTAATGAGTGGTGAGGTAGCGCTGGATAACTCGGCAAATTTGCCATTCAGGACTTTAGTAAAGCTGGATTGAGAAACGATATGTGAACTGAATTTGCAGCCAACCAGTTGTCACCCAGCTTTCCTGGAAACAGATATGACTAGGGAGTTGTGTGAAAACTTCTGTAAGTAGTTGAAAGAAGAGGGGGATATATATTTTCTGATGATTTCTTTATTTTAGTGGCACATTTTCTGCAACATTGAACAATAAATCTAAATGTATTCTAATTTCTGTACTGAGTAATTCCTTAATAATTAATCTTTATAGCGGTCAGAGCTCTATTTTCCTGATACAGAGCTCCAAATGATAAAATGCTGTCTGCCTGCTGCCACCACCAGGGGGAGCTTAGGAGTTTACTGCATACTATTTTAGCATTGACTTAGAAATATAAAAGTCATGCAGTAAGCTCCTAAGCTCCCCCTAGTGGTGACTATAGGCAGACACAAGTTATCATTTCTGATAATATGTTTATGCAGTGGATTTGGAGCTCTGTATCAGAAAAACAAAGCAAAAGAGACTATAAAGATATAATAAGAAATTATTCAGCACAGATTTTTGGACATAAAAACAACATTGTGTTAAAAGGTAGAAATTCACTCTTAGGGTCAGTTCGCACGGAGTGTTTTGACACATTTTTTGACGTGGAAACCGCATCGGAAAATGCGCAAAAAAAGCTTCCGAAAATGCCTCCAATTGATTTCAATGGGAGGCGGAGGCGTTTTTTTTCCCACGAGCGGAAAAACCGTCTCGCGGGAAAAAGAAGCGACATGCCCCATCTACGGGCGTTTACGTCTCTGACTTCCCATTGACATCAATGGGAGGCAGAGAAAGCATTTTTCGCTGCATTTTTGCCCGCGGCGCTCAATGGCCACGGCAAATGGCATGCACAAAACTTTGTGTGAACAGGGCCTAAGGAATTCACAAAATTCCATAACAGATTTCGCAGGGTTATGTCTTATCCAGGTACGTCCTTACATGTATAGGAATAGAGCGTCATGTGCTCATTTCCACTATATTCCTATGCAGGTGCTGACCTATCAGTGTAACTTTGTTAGACCATTATGGGCATTGCAGGCACAGGGTCAGAAGTCACGTTAATGTTGAACCCCTTTAATTGTTTAACACTGGGATCTCAACAATTCATGATTGTAACGCCCACGGCCCTAGACCGTCATTCTGACTTACCCCTCGACAGCCGCGGCCATGGACTGGTGAGTGCAGGCCAGCGTCTCCCTCCTAGGAGACGCCAGCACTCACTTCCGCTCCACTCTGCTGTGTCCCGTAGGTTGCACGCGCACGCTCACGCCCGGGCTTAAAGGGCCAGTGCGCGCACATGTAAAAAATCACCAATTAGCCCATGATCACTCTGGACTATAAAAAGGGCTCTGCTATCTGAGGTACTCTTGTACTAGGACAGTTGTTCAGCCTCGGATCGTGACAATGATACATCTGCCTTATAAATATTAAATGATGAGGCATTTACCTCTTCAAATCCACTGTGGTAACATTAAATATGACGCCTTTCAGCCAGAGGATCATAAATAAGCGCTGAGAGAATGGACAGTTACCAATACTTTCCCCATCACTTCCAGCCTGAAAACAAACACAAAATTTCATTTTGGAACTCAACATGTAATCAACTTATCCAAATTTTTACAAAAATGAAACAAAAAGTTGCATTGATTTGCCTTAAGTGAGACATTTTCAGGCTGCCACCAGGGGAAGCAGACACATTTATACAGGCTCATCGGAAGAGATTTATCAAAAGTGACACACAAGTGGATAGAAAGGGAGCACGTTTCATCAAATGTTTCAAAATGGTGCACGTGGAATATTATATTTGGCACAAGTAAGAAGACATTTTAGACACATTGACCCATATTTACTAAGACTGGCATATCTGACGCCAATCAGGCAGTTTGTATTTGGTGCATTTTTATGACTCCTCTAAGCCACTCCTCTAGGCCATGACCCATTTTCTCAACATATTTCGGTAGGTGGAAAAAGTATCTAAAAGTCATAGTAAATTTGGTGAACGTTTCATAGCAGTTTTCTTAATGCATTTTGCGACAGAAGTCCGGTGCATTTTTTTTGTAAATCACCGCTATTGAATTCAATGGGAAATGTATAAATTATTCTTAAGTTTGCTCCCCCTAGTGGCAGTCTTGTGATGCACAAATGTATATATTTAAATGGGATCCTGCCCCGTTGACGATGCTGTCCTAACTGCGGGCTGCATGTTATAGAGTAGAAGGAGCTGAGATTGAGGACAACATGTAATTTACTCTGTAGATCCCTGCTCTGTGTGGGCTAAAGAGTCCAATGGGCTGTCTCAACCATTGATTGACAGCCGCCCACTGGACTCCTAAGTCTAGCGTTAGCAGGGATTTATGTCAATAAAATACAGGTTATCCTAAAACCCTTTCCCAAAAAGATATATATCATTCTGCTCAGCTCCTCCTGCTCTATAACATGCGGCCTGCAGATCAGACTTCATGTTAAACGTGACATGTTCCCTTTCAGGGGTTTTATAATAACCCCTGCCATTATTTTTTATTATGGTATACGGACATTACAGAGGGGAGCCCCATGCTCGAGACACCCCGCCTGTAAGTCAGAGCAGAAAGCCACTGCAAAGAACACCTCTTGCCCCGGCTGACTCAGTGAGTGTGTCATGAAGACAACCCCTGTCCATATACCCTGTTAAGGTGTATGGACATCATAGAGGGGGGTCCCCCATTTGGGACCTCACTTTATAGGCCAAAACAAAAAGAAGCTTTTAAAAGGCAGCTACTACCATTCTGGCGGACTCGAGACTTTCTTGTATTGCAAGATCCGTAATACTACATTTTCCCTGCAGCGGGCACGGGAGGGTAAATGCCTGGCTGACGGCAGCTTCCCTTGGCAAAATCAGCAATTTGCCAGGGTGGCGGGAGCAAGACCTGGAGCGATCAGCTGTTGACCCCAATGGTGATCAAACGAGACAACCCATTTAAAACATTATTTCTAGGGGAGAATACCTTCATAATATGGGATAGGATGGAAAATCCCACGATGAACCTCTGTATAAAATGAAAGGCATATGGGATACACTATGGGCACTTATAGGGCACCATACCTCCCATGTCCCTCTTTAGGAGGGACAGTCCTTACTTTTGATCCAAATCTCCCTGCCCCTCCTTGCTCCCTAAATGTCCCACTTTTTACCTGATAAATGGATTTAAATGAATAAAATGACTATATTTCTCCGGAAACTATCTGTCCGGTTCCTTCCAAAATATTAGATTACAACGTGTATATAATTTAATGCTTTAACTCAATTCGGACTATAAAAATGTTTGTATTTTTGTGCTAATGTTGAATCTAAAAAACGAATAAATCGTATAAACATAAGTGAAATTTTTTTATCTTTCACACATTGAACCATAACGCCTCATCTACACGACTGCATTGGTTTTGTGCTTTGCAAATCCACTTCTCCTGAGCTTTTGCAGTCCACCATTACGGCCCCCGAAACCAATCCATGTAAATCGCGGTCGTGTGCATGGGGCCATAGAAAAGAATGTGTCCGCAATTTATGCGGAAAAATTACGGCCGCAAAAATACAGTCGTGTGCATGAGGCCTAAGTGCTCCTTTTTGACCATCCAAAAAGTTGGACACTATGGGCACTGTCTTACGTTTTTTTACCACATAAATCCATAATACGGCCATGTACATTAGATGCGCGTATTAAATCGCTACATATTTCTGTATGTCAAGGACCAATGTAAGCTTTGTGCAAAATTCTGTTCTCAGTATAAACCCTACTGCATCTTCCTTTTGTGACACATTGTAACAGCGGCTCCTGATAACAAAGAGATATGCAATTCTCACTTTTCATTTAATGTGACAAGTTAACGCTCCTGGAGCGGATCCACAACAAACACAGGACATGCCCGAGCGGTAAGGAACAAGTGACCTTGCTGTAAGGAGCCCGGGATACATTTATCAGCATTGTACAACACAATTTACAGCTTAGAGGACGAGTTCCTGGGAACCGCACGTTTTCCTTATTTGTGTCCCATTGTCCTGGCAACAGTAAATTTGACTAACGCACGAGGGTGAGGATTTCTCGGTAATTTTCCACATGGCCTGGTACTTAGTTACTATAGAGAGGAGAGCCAGACGATCTCTATATAACAGGTAGACGGCAAGAGATTAAATACTGATATATTATGAAGCGAATTAATAAAAGGACCACAGACATTATTTTGTTTTTGCCTCTCTGTATTCTGTAAGTCCTAACTTTTTATTTTTATATCTATGTAGCTATTTGAGGCCTTGTATTTTGCAGGACTAGTTGTGAATTCCGCCATCTCTTCCTTTTTTGTGTGCATCTTACCATAATTGACAAAATAACTTTCCTATACAGGTCATTACGAATACGGCGATACCTAACATGTATATGTTTTGTATACGCTTCCGTTGTTGAAAAGCGCTGATTGGTGGGGCAAGTCATTCTGCCCTGCCAGTCAGCACCCTTCAACGACGCAAGCATCGTTCAGCCCCAGCAGACCTGCTGAGAAGAGAGAATGCCCGCATTGCCACAGGACGGTGCGGGGACAGGATCAAGGTGAGTATGTAAAGTTGTTTTTTTCACTTAAAAGTGTGAGCGGCATTATCTACGGGGGGCAGCTATATGTGGGACACAATCTACAGGGGAGGCTATATGTGGGACACAATCTACAGGGGAGGCTATATGTTGGGCATGATCTACAGGGGGTTATATGTGAGGCCCTATATACAGGGGGTGCTATATGTGTGGGGCACTATCTACAGGGGTATATATGTAGCGCACTATCTACAGGGGGCTGTATGTGGGTACTATCTACAGAGGAATCTATGGGGGGCACTATCTACAGGGAGCACTGTGTGTGTGTGTGTGTGTGTGTGGGACACAGTGTATGGTGCTATTATAATCAGGGACACAGTGTATGGCACTATTATATTTAGAGATGCAGTTTATGGCACTATTATATTTAGGGGTGTAGTGTGTGGCACCATGAGAATTTTATCTTCATTTATAGGTTCAGAAAGGTTTGAAAAGTAAGAAGCTGAAGACATCTGAGCGGCAAACTGCAGAAATGGGCTGTGGCCGGGAGAAGTCATCATATGGGTCTGGACCAGATGGAGAAGAAAAGAGAAAAAGAACAACTGGAATCTGAAAAGACGTCACCGGTGAGTCACTTAAAGTGTAGCTAAAAGTTTGACAAAATTCTGACATGTCATAGTGATATGTCAGAAGTTTGGATTGGTGGGGGTCCGAGCACTGAGACCCCCAACAATCACTAAAACAAAGCGGCAGAAGCGCTCTTTCGGAAATCAGTGTACGGGCTTAATAGAAAGTCTATCTAAAGGAAGGGGGGTGCTATCTACAAGGGGACTGTGGGCTGTGTGGCACTACCTACAATGGGACTGTGTGGCACTATCTACCAAGGGGCTGTGTGGCACTGCCTACCAGGGGGCTGTGTGGCACCTACAAGGAGGCTGTGTGGCACTACCTAAAAGGGATCTGTGGCACTAACTAAAAGGGGGCTGTGTGGCATTACCTGCAGGGGGCTGTGTGGCACTACCTACAAATGGGCTGTGTGGCACTATCTGCAGGGGGCTGTGTGAACATACCCTAAGAGTGTAGTGATTGTTTTTAGCTGTTTTCTGTGTTTCTCTAAACAATTTTGGTAGGGGTGCCCTGAGGAAATTGTATTTTTCCAGTGGTGACTCGAGTCTGAAAAGGTTGGGAAACTTTATACTATGCTGCAGGATCACGCCAGCCTATGCAAGGGTCCCGTCGTGGAGTAGCTCAGTTGGTCATGGGAACGGGGCCTAGGTGAGTACAATTTTTTTGGGGGGGCACTGTCTACAAGGGGGAGCTGTATGACACGATCTACAAGGAGGAGGTAGGGGATTATGGCACTCTCTACAGGGAGACTGTGTGGCACAATTTACAGGGGGCACTATCTAAAAGGGGGGGCTGTGTGTGGCAGCCAGGGGAGGGGGGGCATTATACTGTGTGGGGGCCACTAAGCGGACATTATACTGTGTAGGGGTACTACAGGGGGCAATATAATGTGTGTGGCACTTAGGGGGCATAATACAGTGTGGGCAAAATTAAAGGACAAAATATTATGTCCTGGAAGGGGTTATAATATATTATATGATTAAATATTATTATTATACTGTATGGGGGCACTATAATGGCATTATACTGTGTGGGCACTATATAGGGCATTATACTGTGGGGGCATTATATTTTTTTTATGGGGCATTTTTTTTATGATGGGGGTGGGGCGCCGAAAGATCATTTCGCACGGGGCGGCATCTATCCTAAGGCCGGCCTTGGATAGATAGATAGATAAATAGATAGATAGATACACTGGCGTAGCTATAGGGGTCGCAGCGGTCGCAATTGCGACCGGGCCCCGAAGCCAGGGGGGCCCACGGCCCCCCCGCACCACATCAATAAAAAGTTACTATAGTAACTCGGGCCGCGGGCCCCTGTTACTATAGTAACATACTTTACTTACCTTCCTGGTTCCGGATTGCAGCGGAGGTCCTGACGTCAAGCGCTATGCGCCGCGCACAGCATCGAGACGACAGAACTCCCGCCGCGGCCGAAGAGGAAGGTAAGGTTAGCCCTGACTGGCGGGGTCCGACTCCCGGGACCCGCCAATCAGCTGTTTTGAAGGGGCCGCAGCACTCGTACGAGAGCTGCTCCCCTTCATTCCTGTCACTTCATTCCGGTCACACTGTGAATCCATGTCGGCGATTCACAGTGTGGGCGAGTAGTGAAATGAAGGGGAAGCAGCTCTCGTACGAGTGCTGCGGCCCCTTCAAAACAGCTGATTTGCGGGTCCCGAGAGACACATCAGCTATTGCTGGCCTATCCTGAGGATAGGTCATCAATGTTTAGGGACTGTACAACCCCAAAGCTTACGATGTAGCAGGCTTAGGGGGCCCATGAGACAGGATCACAGATTGTGTGATCCTGTCTGCTGGGCCCTGTATCTAAGCCAATCACATGGTAGGCTTAGATACATGGCCCATGCGTGATCCTGTCTGCTGGGCCCTGTATCTAAGCCAATCACATGGTAGGCTTAGATACATGGCCCAGGCGTGATCCTGTCTGCTGGGCCCTGTATCTAAGCCAATCACATGGTAGGCTTAGATACATGGCCCATGTGTGATCCTGTCTGATGGGCCCTGTTTATAAGCCAATCACATGGTAGGCTTAGATACAGGGCCCATGTGTGATACTGTCTGTGGGACCCTGTATCTAAGCCTATCACACTGTAGGTTTAGATACAGGGCCCCAGCACACAGTAATCTTATACTGTATAAGATTGTCTGCTGGACCCTGTATCTAAGCCTACCTTGTGGTAGGCTTAGATACAGGGTCCCACAGACAGTATCACACATGGGCCCTATATCTAAGCCTAACACACGTGTTACTAATCGTTTTTTGTGTGTTTTCTTACAGGTTCGGTCGTTGGACTACGGCGGATTCCAGGACTACTTCGATGACAGCTTTTTTTTTATTATCAATAAAATGGTTAATGAGGGTTGTGTGGGTTTTTTTTATTTCAATAAAATATTTTTTCTATGTCTTTGTGGTTTTTTTTAAACTATATTACTACCGCCTTAGTAATGGCCGCCGGCTGATTGATAGCATCCATTGCTAAGGCGGGGCTTAGTGTTAGCCGGTGCAGAGGCTAACACTAACCCCCTTTATTACCCCGGTACCCACCGCCACCAGGGGTGCTGGGAAGAGCCGGGTACGATCCAGTACTTGACCATCTGTAGTGATGGTCGGCCACTGGGGTGGCCGCAGGCTGGTATTATCAGGAGGGGAAAGGCCAAAAACAGTGGCCCTTCCTACCCTGGTGATGCTAGGCTGCTCCTGCTTTATTGTATCTGGCTGGTTATGAAAAATGGGGGGGACCCCACGTCATTTAAAAAAAATAAAAATAAAAATAATTGGAAAGAACGATGTGGGGTCCCCCCCAATTTTCATAACCAGCCAGATACAACACAGCAGCAGCAGGCAGCATTACAAGGGTGGGAAGGGCCACTGTTTTTGGCCTTCACAGCCTAATACTACCAGCCTGCGGCCACCCCGGTGCCTGCCCGTCACTACAGATGGTCGGGTACTGGTTCGTACCCGGCTCTTCCCAGTACCCCTGGTGGCGGTGGGTACCGGGGTAATAATGGGGGTTAGTGTAGCCTCTGCATCGGCTAACATTAAGCCCCGCCTTAGTAATGGAGGTTGTCAATCAGCCAGCGGCCATTACTAAGGCGGTGATAATAAAGTTTAAAAAGATACAAGCACATAGAAAAAATATTTTATTGAAATAAAAAAACACAACCCTCATTAACCATTTTATTGAGAATAAAAAAAAAACCCGTCATTGAAGTCCTCGAATCCGAAGTCCAACAACCGAACCTGTAAAAAAACACAAACACACAAAAATAATCAGTAACACATAAAGAAGCAAAATTATTATTCTTACCTATCCTGGGTCCAGCGCTGGAGCCGCAATGTCAGCGAGCTGGGCCCTGTATCTAATCCAATCATGTGTGATACTGTCTGCTGAGCTGTGTATCTAATCTAATCATGTGTGATACTGTCTGCTAGGCCCTGTATCTAATCGTATCTTGTGTGATACTGTCTGCTGGGCCCTATATCTAATCCGATCATGTGTGATACTGTCTGCTGAGCCACTGTATCTAATCCTATCATGTGTGATACTGTCTGCTGAGCCGTGTATCTAATCCTATCATGTGTGATACTGTCTGCTGAGCCGCTGTATCTAATCCTATCATGTGTGGTACTGTCTGCTGAGCCACTGTATCTAATCCTATCATGTGTGGTACTGTCTGCTGAGCCACTGTATCTAATCCTATCATGTGTGATACTGCCTTCTGAGCCACTGTATTTAATCCTATCATGTGTGGTACTGTCTGCTGAGCCACTGTATCTAATCCTATCATGTGTGGTACTGTCTGCTGGGCCACTGTATCTAATCCTATCATGTGTGATACTGTCTGCTGGGCCACTGTATCTAATCCTATCATGTGTGATACTGCCTTCTGAGCCACTGTATCTAATCCTATCATGTGTGATACTGTCTGCTGAGCCACTGTATCTAATCCTATCCATAGTTTATAGGGTTGTAGTGCTATAGATATGCTATGCTGTCTCATATACACACTTTTTTTTGGGCGGACACATATGTATTAGGGCTATTTCCCTGACATTTTAAGCCCTGAGGGTATGTTCACACGGCAGCGTCCGTTACGGCTGAAATTACGGTGCTGTTTTCAGGAGAAAACAGCTCCGCAATGTCAGACGTAATGGCATGTGCAGGCGTCTTTCGCTGCGTCCATTACGGACGTTATTGGAGCTGTTTTTCTATGGAGTCCATGGAAAACGGCTCCATTTACGTCTGAAGAAGTGACAGGCACTTCTTTGACGCGGGCGTCTTTTTTACGCGCCGCCTTTTGACAGCGGCGCTTAAAAAAAAATGCCCGTCGACACAGAACATCGTAAGACCCATTCAAATGAATGGGCAGATTTTTGCCAACGCTTTTGAGCCGCATTTTCGGACGTAATTCAATGCTAAAACGCCCGAATTACGTCCGTAAATAGGGTGTGTGAACCCAGCCTTAGTGACGCCCCGGCTGCTAGTGCTGCATTGTTGGGTCACTTAGGAGACCCAGCAATGCAGCTGAAAGCTGCGGACCGTCGGCCATGAGAAGTTTGCGGGGGGGGTTGGGGGGGGCCGAGTAAGAATTTTTGCATCGGGGCCCATGAGCCTTTAGCTACGCCCCTAGATAGATAGATAGATAGATAGATAGATAGATAGATAGATAGATAGATAGATAGATAGATAGATAGATAGATAGATCTCATATTTATCTATCTATCCCTCATATTTATCCATCTATCTCATATCTATCTATCTATCTATCTATCTATCTCATATCTATCTATCTATCTATCTATCTATCTATCTATCTATCTATCTATCTATCTATCTATCTATCTATCTATCTATCTATCTATCTATCTATCTATCTATCTATCTATCTATCTCCTGTAAGAGTACATGCATTTCTGTTCAGCTGTCACTCTGACCATTACTTGTTAATATTCTACCATCTAGTGGGTAGATTAAGTATTACAAAGCTTTAACATTTCAAGTTTCCTATAAAATAACATAAAAAAATAAAAATGTCTTTGACAATCACAATCAGATCATGGAGCTGCACTGTATCAGGGATCCGTGCCATTGAACATGATCTAGCGGCAGGCAGTTTGTTGCAGATTAGGAGGAGCGAACAAATTAAGACTCTGTTCAGACCCTGTTAAGACCCTGCCACAGAATTCCTTTAGGAATTTGGAGTCAGGTTTTGAACTGCGTGCAGGGCCGGCCTTAGGTTGGATGGCGCCCGGTGCGGGACCCTCTATTGCCGGCCCCTACACAAATCAAAAATTAACCACATATATAGACACGCACATACTGGAACATATATACTGTACATATATAAAGACAGATATTTAGACATACACGCAAATATACAAACACACATCTGGAATATATACATACAGATAAATATATAGACATACAGACACATACACATACACACCGGCAGATAAATACACAGACAGGAACATATACAAATACATAAAAAACACAACTATACAAGCACAAAGACACATTCACAAACAGACCCATATATACGCAGTACAGATAATGTAGTAGATTTCACATGCAGTCCTATGTAACACCACAGATAACACACAGTGATAACTCTGTGAGTACAGATAATGTCGTAGATTTCATGTACAGATAATGTAGTAGATGTTACCTGCAGTCCTATGTAACACCACAGATAACACAGTGATAACTCTGAGTAAAGATAATGTTGTAGATGTTACCTGCAGTCCTATGTAACACAACAGATAACACAGTGATAACTCTCAGAATACAGATAATGCAGTAAATGTTACCTGCAGTCCTATGTAACGCCGCTGTATTTGAGTACAGATAATGTTGTATATGATAACTATACCCACAGACACATATAAACACACACACAGAGGCATATATATAAGGGCAGCAGAGTATATAAGGGGCAGCAGGGTTTATAAGGGGCAGCAGGGTATATAAGGGGCAGCAGAGTATATAAGGGGCCGCAGAGTATATAAGGGGCCGCAGAGTATATAAGGGGCCGCAGGGTATATAAGGGGCAGAAGGGTATATAAGGGGCAGCAGGCTGTATAGGAGGCAGCACAGATATCTTCGTTTTATCTGTTCTACTTTAATATTGAACACACACTTTTACAAAGAGACATAAACACATGCAGAGACAAACACACACACACACACACACACACACACACACAGACACACACACAGACACTAACATATACACATACAAACACAGCGACACATACTGTATACACACAGAGACACATACTGTATACACACACATATACACAGGGAGACACACGGACACACATAGATACTTACCATCTCTCCTTGCTGACAGGATCACAGGCTTCTTGCAGGACAGGCTGTGGGCGAAGCTTCTTCCTTTTCTCTTGCTCCTCAGCTCTCATTTACTCCGTGTGTATAACTAAGAGAAGAGCACAGAGTAGAGGCAGAGCCCAGTGGCGCCCCCTACATGCTTGGAGGGGGCAGCGCCCTGTGCGCTCACACAGCTCGCACACCCCTAAGGCCGGCCCTGACTGTGTGCACATATTTTTCAAAGTTTTTTTTCTGTATTTTTCCCCTCGGCCATTAAACCTAATTCATGGACCGTGGGCAAAAAACCCTGCAAAAAAAGCTCAAACGACTGCCGCAGGCTTTTTCTACCTCCCATTGATTTCAATGGGAGATCAGAGGCAGAAATTGCGGCAAAAAAGGACATGCCCCTTTTTTTTCTGTGAGCGGTCAAAAGCTGCCCGGGGAAAAAATGTGACATTAAAGTCTATCGTAAAATATCAAATGTGCTACATACAACTACATTTTGGTTTGTTGCGTTTTAAGGCAATTTTGTGGTCAGTGGCGAGTTTTTAAAACACAGCATGGCTTGGGTATGGCGTCTTTTTAGGCATATTTTTCAATAGGCTTCTCTGTAGGACCTTAAAAACACCAGAAGAAAAGCATGAACAAAATAACACTAAATGAAAAACACCACTAAAAACGCTATCTATCTATCTCATATCTATCTATCTATCTATCTATCTCATATCTATCTATCTATCTATCTATCTATCTATCTATCTATCTATCTATCTATCTATCTATCTATCTATCTATCTATCTATCTATCTATCTATCTATCTCATCTCTACAGTATCTGTATATCTATTAAATGTAATGACCCTAAATGATCCCTAAAGAAGGTATTTATGACCTATATGTTTCTGTGATAGGGGTCAGGGTCCCAGAGATGAGACGGGGGTGTCCACCAACCTTAATGTGCCCCCGCGTAGACTCTAGTCAAACTAATTAAACTGGACAATAAGGCTTTATTCAGACGACCGGATATCAAATCGGCTGTGAAAAATGTCCATATTCACGGCAAATTTGCACCCGTGCGGGACCCGTTTTCACGGATCCCTCATAGACTTGAGTTTATAGAGGGATCCGGGAAAATGGGCAAAAATAGGACATGCCGTATTATTTCCCGAGCCGTTCACACGGTCCGTTAAGAAAAATCGCCGTGTGAATAGCCCCATAGACGTGCATTGATTTTAATGCAGCCGAGTTTCCCTGTCGTCTGAATAGGGCCTAACATAAGAGTTCCAATTTAATGTAGCAGAGTTCATCAGCGCACTGATCATTAAGGGGTTAATGCTCTGCCACAACTCTATAAGGCAGAGATTAGCCCCCAGCAGCGATGTGTTCAATAGATTAGTGTCACAAGTGGAAAAAATTCCTAAATGAATTCTGTTGGTTCTTTATCTCATGTTCAGTCTTAGGCCTCAAAAAATATTCACGGCTATTCATAATCTTTACTTAATAACCTGGTGGGAATCCAGCCAAACATTCACTATAGATCCAAAACCCCTATATCCTCTGTAATGTCTTAAGAGGAATTATGGGAATAAAGGGGTCTTTGTTCTTGAGCCTGCGACAGAGGGAAACAGATTATAAAGTGGCATGTTAATCGCTTTGTTTTAACGGTCTTACATATTTTGCTTAGAATATATCATTTTCATTTAGTCGACGACTACTGTTTGTGGAGAAATGCTGAATAAGGCATAACCCAAGGGATTATAAATGCCAGGACTATACACTGCTGGCCACAATAGTAATAATGGGTTAAATCAGCCCCAGAGTTGTTTTATTCAAGGATATTAAAGGTTCTGTCAACTTTAGAACACGATTTTACAATTCATAAAACATTGAGTTACTTTATAAATACATTGCATTACTTATCTTGTACTGATCCTGAGTTACACCAGTATTATACTCCAGAGCTGCACTCACTATTCTGCTTGTGCAGTCACTGTGTACATACATTAAATTACTTATCTTGTACTGATCCTGAGTTACAGCCTGTATTATACTCCAGAGCTGCATTCACAATTCTGTTGGTGCAGTCACTGTGTACATATATTACATTACGTATCCTGTACTGATCCTGAGTTACATTCTGTATTATACTCCAGAGCTGCACTCACTATTCTGCTGGTGGGGTCACTGTGTACATACATTACATTACTTATCCTGTACTGATCCTGAGTTACATTCTGTATTATACTCCGGAGCTGCACTCACTATTCTGCTGGTGGGGTCACTGTGTACATACATTACATTACTTATCCTGTACTGATCCTGAGTTACAGCCTGTATTATACTCCGGAGCTGCACTCACTATTCTGCTGGTGGAGTGACTGTGTACATACATTACATTACTTATCCTGTACTGATCCTGAGTTATATCCTGTATTATACTCCAGAGCTGCACTCACTATTCTGCTGGTGGAGTCACTGTGTACATACATTACATTACTTAACCTGTACTGATCCTGAGTTACATACTGTATTATACTCCAGAGCTGCACTCACTATTCTGCTGGTGGAGTCACTGTGTACATACATTGCATTACTTATCTTGTACTGATCCTGAGTTACATCCTGTATTATACTTCAGAGCTGCAATAAAAATTCTGCTGGTGGAGTCACTGTGTACATACATTACATTACTTATCTTGTACTGATCCTGAGTTACAGCATGTGTTATACTCCAGAGCTGCACTTACTATTCTGCTGGTTGTTATGGGGACGGTTAGATTTGTCTTCTCTAGATTACTGTAATGTCGAGTAACTGAAAATCTCCAGAGCATGGTCTGTGCGGACACTGAGCTGTGATATTTCAGCTCTGAAGCCTGCAGAATTGTGAATGCAGCTATGGAGTATAATACAGGCTGTAACTCAGGATCAGTACAAGAAAAGAAATGTACTTGCAAAGTTACAATATTTCAACTAATTTCAACTTGTGATTGTAGAAGTAGCAAACTGGGAGGGTGGTAGGGGGAACACTTGACCAGTTTGCTGGATAGATTTTTTTTGGGAGAGTTACATGAACCTAGCTGGCCCAATGGTTACCTTTCAGTAGGTGAGGGTCCAAGTCTGTCACAGTCATCATTGGTGGTGATCTGATTGTGAGACACTCCCCATACCAACCCAGCATGCTGTGCTTTCTCATACAGTTGGCCACTGCAAAAAAACATTTACCACACGGTGTACTTTTTTTTTTGTACAACTGTGGCCTATGGATCTCTTATTCATCTGTATAGTACACAGTTGCATACATCAGGGTTTTACCTAAAGCTAAAACGCGACATGGACGGAGCCTTAAGACAAACAATGACGCATTTTTTCGTTTAAATTGTTTTTGTTTTTTTTCATTATTATTTTTTATTTCACTTTCTAACCGGTACTAAAAAAATACTCTGGTTTCTAGGGGCGAATTCTCCAACGTTTGTCTGTGGTGGTGTTCAAGAATAAAGTCTAAGGCCCCATGCACACGACCGTGCCCGTAATTACGACCGCGGACAGCCATCTGTATTTGTGGGCCGTGCTCCCATTATAAAGTATGGGAGCACGGTCCGTAAAATAAAAAAATAGGACATGTCCTATTTTTTTCGGAAAGTTTTTACGGCACGGACACCTTCCCGTAAATATATGGGAAGGTGTCCGTCGGCCATAGAAACGAATGGGCCCGTAATTAAGGACCGTAATTACGGTCCATAATCACGGGCAATTTTACGGTCGTGTGAATGGGTCCTAACATAGTTACCAACTTTTATGAAAAACTTTGAGGTGCCTTGCCCCCAAATAGAGATCATATCTCCATAACAACAGTCAGAGTGCTCCCATAATAGTGACAAAGTGCCCCTGTGAACAGTGCCATCCATTGTGCCCTCATTAATAGAGCCAGGAAGAGTCTTCAATTTAATTATGCCACCAAAAGTGCCCTTTCGCTACCTGATTAACTAAGCGCTCCTGCGACCCTGTACAGACCCCCTGGCTTTGCGAGGGACATGGCTCTGCTCTTCCAGAAGGTTTTTCTACTTTTTTGGAGATGTCATGCGGGCCATACTGATTGTGGCCCAGCTTTCTAAGGAAAAAGTCATGGATGGACTAATATTTTTTTATTTCAGGTGGACGGACATCATCAATGAATTATTATAGTTCTCTGGGTCCTGGTACATGAAGGGGCAAAGGCCACATAAGAAAACACCAGTTATATAAATGGCACATAGTGGATCGGGGGTACAGCTAATAAACTTTGCATTGGGGCCCAGAAGCTTGAAGTTACGCTTTGCTATACTAAAAGAAAATGACGAAGTTTCCCTACTTTTCTTTGATGTTTTGCCATTTTTTTCAGCCACACTACTGTGATTTTTGGGTTCAGGCCAAGGAGAATATGGATGAAAAAAAAACAAAAGAGGGCAGAAGGCCGACCACAGCAGCTTCTGTAGACTTGTGTACTATTAAAGCTCTCCACATCTGTCATTTGCGGCCCCGTGTTGTAGGGCACAACACACATGCTTACAATTCACGAGGTACCAGAGCTATTTCTGACGATAATTGGAAGGTGTCAACTTTTTGAACAGAGTGAGAAAATTTTTCATCTCTTGGGACTAGTTTAAACTATGTGAAATAATGTATTTATGATCATCACTGATGTAATTATAGTGAGGGAGCTTGGAAATTATTTTTCAGATTTTATTTTTATATTTGGAGAGGACCTATCACCAGGTCAGATAAATTGAACTAGTTAACTAATGTGAATAGCACTGTCTCCCTGATGCCAGCGCTGTTTTTCTTTTTTTCCCTGGACCCCCCGTTCCAGAGATAATGCCCACTGTTACATTGGTTCTCTGTATGCAAATTTGCTGTAGTTAGCCAACAGGGCGTGAACTACTCCCAAGCTGCCTCGCACTGATTGGTCAGCATCAGAGGCAGAGAGGATAGCTCCACCTAGTTGGCTAACTACAACAAATTAGCACATAGGGAGAAAACACAACAGTGGGCCATATCTCTAGAACAGCGCTGGAATCAGGGAGACAGTGCTATTCAGTTCAGTGAATGAGTTCAATCTATATGACCTAGGGACAGGTCCTCTTTAAAGGGGAAATCCAAAATGATCTTCTGAAATGTCATAGATATAAATCACACCGAGGTAAAAATTAATCTTACTCCAATACATCAAGGAACACAATAAAAAAAATAAAAAAAACAACTAGCCACATGATTAATTAAGATCCAAACTTTGCCCTTGCCATAGTGACTTCTTTTAAAATATCGGCCACATCTTCTAAATTAACCCTTTGCATGTTTATATAGTATTGCCAAAGTGACCAATAAAAAGCCAACTACAGTGCCTAGATGAATAGTGCCATACAGTGCCCATCTGACAAGTGCCACACAAATAGTGGCTAAAGGATAAGTGCTATAAAGTGTCCCTAGGAATAGTGCCATATAGTCCCCACAAAAATAGTACCATACAATACCCCGAGGAATAGTGGCATAAAAAAAAATTCCAGCCATATAGTGTCCACAGGAATAGTGTCAGAAAAACTATACTCCCACGGGTCTGATACACTGCGTAAAAATGCGACCTGGAACCTGCAGTACATTCCGTCCCAAAAAATCGCACCACATTTTTTTAACAGAGTTTCCGCTGCAGAAGAAAGTGCTCATACTTACCCCATCTGTCTTCTCTGCGCGTAGTCCGGCCTCTATGACGTTACAGGCCAAGTGACGATGCAGCCGGTGATTGGCCCAGGAGGCCGGACTGCAGGAAGAAGGAGGGCGTTCTGGGTACGTTTTTTTTTGTTTTTTTCCAGAGTTGCAATTTTTGTGGCGTAATCTCTGCGAGTACGCTGCAAAAATCGCAACACTTGGCTTTGTGTTGCTGTTTTTGTATCCCCATCATATTCAATGGGGCAAACCCGTAACAGAAAATCAACAAAAACGCAGCATTAAATTCTGCACCACAGGTCAATTTATTAAAGTTTACGCAGCGGTTTTTTTTCTGTAGCGTGGGCATGAGATTTACTAAATCTCATCCACTTTGTTGCTACTGTAAGGCTATGTTCACACAGAGTATTTTGCCGAGTTTTTTGACGCGGAAACCGCGTCGCAAAACTCGGCAAAAACGGCCCGAAAACGCCTCCCATTGATTTCAATGGGAGGCGTCGGCTGCTTTTTCCCGCGAGCAGTAAAACTGCCTCGCGGGAAAAAGAAGCGACATGCCCTATCTTCGGGCGTTTACGCCTCTGACCTCCCATTGACTTCAATGGAAGGCAGAGAAAGCGTATTTCGCGCTGTTTTATGCGGCGCGAAAAACTCTGCGAAAATCGGCGTGCAGGGAGAGGAATATCTGCCTCAAACTTCCAAACGGAATTTTGAGGCAGATATTCCTCCTGCAAAATACCCCGTGTGAACATAGCCTAAATGCTGCGGAATCTCAGCACACAATTCCATAGCGAAAATTCTGCAGCGTTTACGCCAAGTGGGAACCCGGCCTCATAGTGTCAGCCAATCAGTGCCCAATATAATAGTGCTGGCCATACAGTTCTCCAAGATACTTTCCTGTCCTCATTCCCACATAATGTTCGGCAGCGCAGCGCACAAGCCTCATCTATCCCATTGCCAGGTTGGTCTGCAGTCTGAAGCAGGTTGACGCAATAATGTGTAATGATGCACAGATTGATTGCCAACTGCTTATCATTGCAGGTGTTGACTAGTCCAAGGGCCTATCTTTACCTTTAGTAGACACACGCTGAGATACCCTATGACTTTGTTTAAATTTAGGTGATTGGATAGATGGCTGCTTCGTGCTTGATATTATGCTGTGACTTCCTGCTTAGAGAGAGGCAGACAGAGCTGCTTCGTTCATTTCTTCCCATGCACATGCAAGGGCCTTTATTTTTATATTTCTATTGGAACATTTCTCAGCAAAGTGAATGTGGCTGAACTGCAATACCAGATACAATGTATGGATATGCTTGTAATACTTGTATTAATGAATGTAAATAGGATGATGCTGTGTAAACAGTTAACTACGTTTCCTCTCATGCTAGGGCTGGCTGCAGTAGGGCACTAGCTAGCTGGTAATCAGAAGGTCCACACAGCTCCCTTAGCAGTTTGAGATTTGTGTGGATCTCTGGGTGGGACAAGAAGAACGGGAAACCGGTGACAAACAGACCCAACCTCAAGAAACAAGAAAACCCCTTCAATAATGACAAATTTACAAACTTCCATTCAGGCCTTGATCACACAGTGCAGATTTCTGCAGATTCTGTAAGTATTTTTTAAGCCAAAACCAAGAAGGGCGCCTAAAAAGAAGAAATTTATAAAGAAGGCCTTATAAGTCTGCTCTCCTGGATCCAATTCTCATTTTGGCTTAAAAAATGCATGCAAAATCTGAACTGTGTGAACAAGGCCTTAAAGTTCCCAATACAAAAAAACAGCCACTTCCTGCGCTATATACTATACTATACACTATATAAATATAATCACTAACAAACCTCGGTAGTGGGCAAGAGAGCAGAGCAGGATCATACATAATGTATATCATCATACATTACGGGTCACCTCCACCTGCTGTACTGCTTGCCAGCTATGCCGCCTGGCCATGAGATATGAGGCCCGCAGTAATCTCCACCTGCACACTAACGGGATTCAGGAGATCAACAAGCTTATCCATCGCTCTCATTAACACCTTCCAGTCCTGAACACTGTAAATGCTACCTAACCAATCACAACATTGTGGGGGAGATGTATGAAGACTACGCCACCCCTGTTCATTTGTTAAGAGGCAAACGCCTCTTAATAAATTTGTCGCATCTTCAGCTGTCCACTAAATTGAATTTACACCCAGAGCTAAAAAAATATGGTAAGGGTAAGTTCACACGTAGCGTAAATACTTCAGATTTTCCGTACAGTAGCAGCAGAATGGATGGGATTTGAACAATGTCATCCACACGTTGCGTAAATGATTAATGGAAACAACGCTCAGATATTCTTGAGTGGTGCAGTTTTTTTAATCCGCAGCAATTGTATTTGCGTAATCGCTGCTTTTTCATTGCGGAAAAAAATCTTATACTTACCCAAAATTCTGTGCTTCTTCATCCAGGCCGGTATCCTGGGATGACCTTTCAGCCCATGTGACCGCTGCACCAATCACATTCTGCAGCAGTCACATGGAATTAAACTTCATCCCAGGGCTGCAGGACGTCGGAGGGAGGCGTCACCATGGTAAGTATAGCCGTTTTTCCTTTCATTGCAGGATTTCAGCAGCGGACATTCCCGCCGAAAAACTGCACCATAATTTTGTGCGGTTTTTCTGCCGGAATTCCCTTGCGGGCAACATGGCGGATACGCTGTGTACCTTTACCTTTGTGAACTTATCCTTAATGCGTAGGACCGCAGGTGACCAGGCCCTTCCTCTAAGCTAGGAACACTTTTTTGAAAAATGGCAAGAGCGTTGAGAATGGCCAAAAAGTTAAGTTTTTTGCGAATTTTAGGCCGTTTGCGAGATTTCTACAACAACAGTATGTGTTCTATTCAAGGGTAAGAAATGGCAGCAGCCAAAATATATCATTGATCATGATTTATATTTTCCCCCTTCACATGTCAATGTTTGTTAAAGGGGTGGTGGTGTGAGATTCCAAAAACATCGCCATCCTTGTTCATTGGCCATGTCTGGTATTGCAGCTTGGTGAATGTGGCTGAACTGCAATACCAGACACAGGCCCATGGATAAGGGAGGTGTGGTGTGGTTTTTTTTTGGGGGGGGGGGGCAGATCTTTTCATGCAACCCTTTTAAAATGAATGCCCACTCTTGAACACCATTTAGTTTTTTGTTTTGTAGTCCAAATATGTTCAACATTCTGTGCGGATTCATTTTTAAATATCTATTTATAGTGATCGGAGCTCCATTATTCTGATACAGAGGTGGTTTAATTATTTTGTTTTTGTGTCGCCGTATTCTGAGAGCCATAACTTTTTTCTTACCATCATTGGAGCTGTATGAGGGCTTGTTTTTTGCGGGACGAGTCATATTTTTAATAGAACTATTTTGGGGTACATATCATTTATTGATGAACTTTTATGAATTGTTTTGGAGGAAATGGACAAAAAAAGCAATTCTGCCATTGTTTTGCGGGTTTTTTACGACATCCATCGCGTGGTTTAAATAATGTGTTAACTTTATCATACGGGTCGTATAATAACACAATCACGGCGACACCAGATATGTATATTATTATTTTTTTTTGAACACCTGCTAAATAAAAACACTTTATGGCAATTTTTTTATAGATTTTTTTAATTTTTACTGTGAACACTTTTTTTTTTGCTAATAAACTTTATTGAACTTTACTTAACTATTGTTTTATATGATGCTTTGATATACTTTGTATACCAAAGCATCATTGTCTGCCAGTGTATAAATTACAGGCAATTTATTAGGCTGTGCCCTATGACCTAATAGGTATATAGCCATGACAAGCATAGGGGCCCTTGTTAAGACCCCAGTTGTTATGGCAACCCATCGGCGCCCAACAATCTTGCTGATACGGTCACCATGAACCATGGCATCTAAGGGGTTAAACGGACAGAATCGGAGGTAACTCTAATCCCAGCAGTTCCCGGGGGATTTCGGCAGTATATTACAGCCAGGACCCACTGCAGATGACGTGGGCCCAGCTCCTGTACCCGAGCCATCCACTAGGTTTACCATTACGCCCTATTGTGGTCACTATACTGCAATAAGGGCCTAAGGCCTCATTCACACGGCCGGTACCCGGCTGCATTAGGAATAATAGACCCCTAATGGGGCTATTCACACGACATGCACGGCATGCACACGACATAGGACATGCTCTATTTTCGGCCGGGTACCCGGCCGCCCGGCTCCCATAAAAGTCTATGGCGCCGGGTAATACACGGCCATCACCGGAATGTGTCCCGAGTGATGGCCGGGTTTTCCGGCGCTTGCGCTCTATCTCCTCCTCCTCACAGCGCAGAGTGCATGTGAGGAGGAGGAGTTGATGCCATTCGGACGAATGGCTACCTACGCTGTACACTGTGTGGCAGGGCTGGGCTGTACAGCAAGTGGAGGGAGCGCTGCGCTGGCTCCCTTCCCCTGCTTGTTAAAAGCGTCCTGGACCGGCGACACCTTAAATGGCGATGCTAGCAGTAGCTGCTGCTGCTGCGGCTGCTACTACTGTAGCGACGCCACTATAGCAGAGCAGGTATCTCCCCGCTCTGCTATGTGCTAGCCCCACTTTAACTCCTTGAAGGAGCGGAATCCCCGTGTTTTCGGGGATTCTGCTCCTGGACAGAGCGCTTGATGTCTCTGTCCATATCTGGGCAGTGACATCAGGGGAAACACCTGAAGAGGAATCCCCGAACACATGGCGATTCCCCTTCAGGAGTTGCCGCTGATGTCACTGTCCAGATCTGCCCGGCCCGGAACGGATGCAAAACTTTATGCAAACCGGCCGGGCAAAATGGCCGATTTTACCGGCCGACACTCGGGCTCGGGCGGGACCCTGTCGTGTGAATCCCGCCTAATGGTACAGCCATTTGTGCGAATGGGTTAAAGAGGTCCTGTCAGCTCTCCTGACATGTCTGTTTTAGTAAATACTAAGGGTATGTTCACACGGCCTATATTCGGCCGTTTTTTGGGCTGGGAAATCGGAAGCAGAATGCCTACAAACATCTGCTCATTAATTTCAATTTCATTAATATAAATGGGAAACCCGGAGTTCTGTTCCGACACATCGTTTTTTATGCGGCCTCGTAAAAAGAAGTACATGTCACTTCTTGAGCCATTTTTGGAGCCGTTTTTCATTGACTCTATTGAAAACAGCTCCAAAAACGTCCGTAAAAAAATCCCGTGAAAATCGCGAGTGGCTTCAAATACGTCTGAAAATCAGGACCTATTTTCCCTTGAAAACAGCTCCGAAAACGTCCGTAAACAAAAGCTGTAAAAAAACAGCTCCGTATTTTCAGCCGTTTTTTTGTTAAGCGTGTGAACATACCCTTATACTCCGCATGAATTTCAGGAGCACCTTTTCTTACAACTCTTAGTTGTGCTGTTCCTCTTTTACTGGAAATGTATGAATAAATTGACAACTGGGTGTTACCATTCCCTTGGTCAAAGGGGCGTGTCCCCGTACAGTTTCACTCTCTGAGCACTAATTGGACATTGTCCGTCTGTGTAGTGACACACCCCCAACTGGTAACACCCAGTAGTCAATTTAATCATACATTTCTCGAAGGAATAACAGAGGAACGGCACAACGTAGCGTTCTAAGAAAATATGTTCCAGAATTGTTACTTCATGGGGAATGTAAGCATTACCTAAAACAGACCTGTCAGGAGAGGTGACAGCTCCTATTTAAGGTCTCATTCACACGGTCGTATTACGGCGCCGTTAAGTGGAAGAGCATGCGGCCCCTTGTTAGTCCCTTCTCATTTGCTACTGGGTGGTGAGAAGCTGCATTGTTAGAGGATCTGTATTCTTAGCAAAAAAGGGGGGTGGGGAATTGGCCTAATGATCATGGAAAGGGCAAGAAGGGGGACAGAAACGACACTGTCCTTAGTAAATATGTCCCATTAATATGTTTATTAATGCCTAGTTCATTTTTGGCTGGCAATACCTAATGTAAATGATCAATGACCACCGCTCCTCTTCTCCCCTTCGGATGCCCTCAACAAGTTGCGCTGTTCATACAAGGTCCTGACGCCGAGCAGCATTCTGGGCCTTATATGCAAAGCAGCGTTATATGATCCACGTCATTCTGAAGGAGAAGAGAAGCAGTGAGTACACATATACATTTTTTATGATTTAATTGTCCGATGAGGGGGTAGTCTGATTAGGGTGGGGTAAGGTATGGGGCCTCTACCTACTGCCCACAGAGTGAAATCTACAGCAGATAGATTTTCTCTATAATTATAAGTTATAATAAATTTGTTGGCCCGCTGTGGCTCTGCCCTCTTTTCGGAAACCACGCCTCTTTTTCACAAAAGTGGCGAGGGCGACGTAAAAAGACTAAAAGCCTCAATTTGCGACTTGATTTGCGACTTTTTAGCCCTTTTGCCCAGAAAACTGGCGTAGAAAGGTTGATAAGTTCCCTTCTTTATCCTGAAATGTATGAAAACTGATAAAAAGTGGTAAAAAGTGAACCCACGAGAATGTTAATACAAACGTTTTATGTTAGAAAAATTGAGCAATGCAATATATGCAGTATGTAATATGTAATATTATTATATATTATTATTTGTAACCTCCCCCTTATGTGTCACCATCTTGGAAGCTGAGATATGGGTTGCTGTTTGGTACAGTCCTGCCAATAGAGAGCTGTGGTCTCCAAGGGCGCAAAGCTGCGCCAGCAAGATTGTGGCGTTCCAAGGCACCGTTTTTTTAAGTTCTTAGCGTTTATTTTTTCGGCATGCGTAATAGCGACAAAGCATCCGTTTTGTCACTTTTACGCAAGCCAGGGAAATAAACGCTACGTTTTAAAAGAGCCTGATAACGTGGAACCCTTTTTTTGTTTCATGTACTTGCATCATTTATGGGGTGTGTTCCCCAATGCCTCATCCACTGACCACCACTACTTTCTATAATTAATCATCTATAAATAAAAAAGATTTATTTTGACCCGGCAGTGTTGTCATGTTGTTGGTCATGGACAGATAATCACCAGTGATCACAGTGTTTCCACCATGTCAAAGGCACTGACAGCTACAGCAGCTCTCCAATGTGAGGATCCCAACAAACAGCTCCCCGTATCTGGTGCAAGATTATAGGGAGGGCAAAAGGGGCAATTGTCTATGGGCCTCCACCATATAGTTCCCTCCAGCCCTTCCCAGAGACTCCCAGAGGCAAGATATTTCTGGCAGCGCTTAACACACAGTTCAATAAAGAATTGGCCTTGTTAATATCCAACATGTTGAACCTTGTTTCCCCCAACAGGCACCAGGTCATACTAGGGGCGCCATAAGATTTTCAACAGTAAGTCCTGCCGTCAATCATCGAATATTTATCATGGCCAGCACAAGTTAGCAACACATTATATGATACTGCTACCAAAATGATCCGGCCTTGCTCATATCTCATAGACCCTAATGAGTGTGGGGGAAGAGGGATATCGGAGAAACCGGGAGTCGGACCCCGACCGATCGCAGGATAGGCTATCAATTTTTTGGAACTGGACAACCCCTTTAAGCCTTCCTTTACATGGGGCAAATATTAAAATTGCCTAAGTATCCTGGCCAAGGCAGAGTGGCTCCTTCACACCCCTCTCTTTAAGGCCGGATTCACACGAGCATGTTCAGTCCGTGATATACGGTCCGCAGGTCGGCCGCATTTCCCGGACTGAGCACACTGCAGGGAGCCGGGCTCTTATCGTCATCGTTATCTATGACGCTAGGAGTCCCTGCCTCTCCGCGGAACTACTGACCCGTACTGAAAATATGATTACAGTACGTGACAGTTTTCCCACAGCGAGGCAGCGACTTCTAGCGTCATAGATAATGATGACGATAAGAGCCCAGCTCCCTGCAGTGTGCTCAGTCCGGGAAATGCGGCCGACCTGTGTGTGTGAATCCGGCCTAACTGAGCACCCAGGGCATATACCCTGCCAGTGCCCTCCTCCCCTCAGCTACACCCCTGACCCCAACAGTGATATGATAAAGGAAAATGACAAGCATTATATGCATTGCTGTGAATTTACAACCATGTTATACTCTATGAGTCCTCCTAGCTAATTGAGGGGGGGGGGGTTCCCAGTGGAGGACAGATCTCAGTTTTTCTTGCAGGGCATATTGAGAGGGGTTGTCCTAAATAACCAAACCTTTTAATGTCCTCCAAGGTAGGCCATTAATGATCCCCATTTTATCAATTAGAGGGGTATTGCACCCACAGACTTTTATGGCCTATCCATAGGTTTATAGATCCATGAAAGATTTTTGAATGGATATTAGATGTAAAAGATACATGTATAGCAAAAAAAAAAAAAAGACCTAACAAACCCGTGAGATCTTAGATATATCTATAAAAAATCCACAGTACACCAATGTCAAAATCCAAACCAGCATTAAAGGTCCAGTTCCAAAAGAGACCTGATAAGACATTTTTAATTAAAAAAATTATGAAATATGAATAAAGTTACACTGGAATTGAACAAATGAACAACATCTCACTTATATTAAGTGATGGTTAAATCAGTTGACCACTTCTGTCTTTTTGTTAGACCCCCTCCTCAATTTTGACATAACTAGAATGACAATATTGACGATATTAAATGGGCATTTAGTCTGTTGAAGAAAACCTTTCACCTCCCCATACATGTGCAGCGTGTACTGGGCAGGGCTGCACAAACCCTGGGGCACTTTACATTTTATCCCTACCCTCCTCCGTTATTTAGATATCAGTGCCGTTATATTTGGCGCCCCGATATTTAAATAACCACCTGAACTGGCAATGGGGCGTGTAACATTGCTGTGACACTGTCCAATCAGATATGGACAATGCCACAGCAAGAGCTGGAGAGGAGAGCGTGTGCACGCGCATGCGCAGATCGGAGCTGTGCGCGCACGCTCTCACTCACTCTTCAGCTCTCGGCAGACAAGAACAAGACTGTGTGATCTCTCGTGAGTCTTGTCCTTGTCTGCTGAGAGATGAAGAGTGAGAGATCACACAGTCTTGGTCTTGTCCATCGAGAGCTGAAGAGTGAGAGCATGCGCACAGCTCCGAGCTGCGCGTGCACACGCTCTCTTCCCTCCAGCTCTTACTGTCTGTAGCTGATTGGACAGTGTCACAGCCATAGTAACACGACCCCTTGCCATTACACGCCCCATTGACAGTTCAGCGGGTTATTTAAATATCGAGTGCCAAATATAACGGCACCGATATCTAAATATAACGGAGGAGGGTAGGGAAAATTTTTAAAGTGCCCCAGGGTTTGTGCAGCCCTGCCCGTTACATGCGGCACTCAGCTGCACATGTATGGGCAGGTGAAAGGTTCTCTTTAACCCAAAATGACTCAGAAGAAGACAACTCAAAGACATATATTTACAGGTAATTGTTTTTAACCTTAGGGGCAACACTCAAAAGCAGGTAACAACATTATTAGATAGTAAGATAAATGGAAGCCTTACCTTCACAAATAGACATATATCGTGTTCTTGAAGGACCTCATTGTTCTGTGCGGAGGTGGTTGGGTTGATCATTTGGACCATACCATTTTCTCTGATTATATCTTCCTTGTTTGTGTCTGCACTGGCTTCATAACCCATATTTTGGGGGTTCTCCTCTGCTGGGGTTTCCTCCGCTTTGGCAGAACTGTCCTCAGACACAAGTGTCTCTTCCAGGTGAGCATTGCTTTCTATTATAATGCTCTTCTTTGATAGGTGGTCTTCTTCTGCATGTTCTTCTCCAGAAGTTTCAACTGTAGATAATGCATTCTCAATCTCCTGAAGAACATCTACCACAAGTTCTTCTGGATTTTCCTTAGTTATTCCTTTTTCTTCTACACTGTCTTTTTCCTCCTCTTCATTAGATCCATGAATCACATCCCCATCAACATGTTCTACTTGTGAACTATCATCTTCTTCAGCTTTTTCGAACTCCTTTATGTCAGAAGATGCTTCTTCAACGCTGCTCCCAGGATCTTTGTGTTTAGCAGCTCCTACTTCTGCCTGATCTGCAATATTATTCCCTGGCTCTACCTTTCCTCTAGCGATACCCTCTGTATCTACTTGTTCTTTAGCTTCTGAATCTACCTGATCTGAAGACCCTTCGCCCTCCTGTTCCTCATCTCCAGCTGTTTCTTTGTTGCAGTCAGCATACTCTTCCTCCTTTTCTTCTTCTTCTTCCTCCTCCTCGTCACTGCTGGAGGTTCCTTTACTGCTCTCACTACTGGTATCTTTTCCATCTTCTTTCTTATCCTTGTCTAGACTGGCATTACCCTCATCCATATCCATACTCTTTGATACACACCCTGTTGCATTGAATGTGGGCTCTGTAGGTACCTGAGGTTGGTCCCCATGTGCAGTGTTTTCTACATCAGAGGATACTACTACTCTCTCGAGCTCTTCTTGTGCAAAATTAATGAGTTCCTTACTTTCCCCTGTATCATCTTCCATTCTGGAGTTCTTAGACCCATCTTTTTCACCTCCCGCTACCAAATTGGGGTTCTCAACTTTCTCCTCTCTACCCTCTACCACATCAAGGTTTACTACTTCCTCTTTTTCTACAGCACGCACCTCCACTTTGGGGTTCACAGCCTTCTCTGTCTTTCCTGCACCTCTCTCCACATTGGGGTTCACAGCCTCCTCTGTCTTTCCTGCACCTCTCTCCACATTGAGGTTCACAGCCTCCTCTGTCTTTCCTGCACCTCTCTCCACATTGGGGTTCACAGCCTCCTCTGTCTTTCCTGCACCTCTCTCCACATTGGGGTTTACAGCCTCCTCTGTCTTTCCTGCACCTCTCTCCACATTGGGGTTCACAGCCTCATCTGTCTTTCCTGCACCTCTCTCCACATTGGGGTTCACAGCCTCCTCTGTCTTTCCTGCACCTCTCTCCACATTGGGGTTCACAGCCTCCTCTGTCTTTCCTGCACCTCTCTCCACATTGTGGTTCACAGTCTCCCATTTTTTTCCTGCACACTCCACTACACTGAGATTTACAGCCTTCCCCTTCTCTTCTGCATCTTCCTCCACATTAGGGTTCACAACCTCACCCTTCTCTCCTACACCCTTTTCCGCATTGGTGTTCACAGTCTCCCCTTTCTCTCCTGCTGTCTCTTCCCCATTGGGGTTCACAGCCTCCCCTTTCTTTCCTGCCCCCTCCTCCACATTGGGATTCACAGTTTCCCCTTTCTCCCCAGCACCTTCCTCCACATTGGGGTTTGGAGCCTCCATTTTCTCTCCAGCACCCTCCTCTACATTGGGGTTCACAGTCTCCCCTTTCTCTCCAGCACCCTCCTCCACATTGGGGGTTGGAACCTCCCTTTTCTCTCCTGCACGCTCCTCCACATTGGGGTTCACAGTCTCCCCTTTCTCTCCAGCACCCTCCTCCACATTGGGCTTCACAGCCTCCTCTGTCTCTCCTGCTGCCTCCTCCACATTTGGGTTCGCAGCCTCCCCTTTCTCTCCTGCACTCTTCCCTACATTGGGGTCTACTGCCTCACCCTTCTCTTCTGTACCCTTCTCCACTTTGGGGTTCACAGCCTCCACTTCCTCTCCTGCACCCTCCTCTACATTGGGGTCTACAGCCTCATCCTTCTCTTCTGTACCGTCCTCCACATTGGGGATCACAACTTCTTCTTTTTCTCTTGCACCCTTTTCCACATTGGGGTTCACGGCTACCTCTTCCTTTTCTACACCTTCCAACCTATTAGGGTTTACAATCTCTTCCAATGCCCCTGTGCCTACTCCCACACTAGGGTCCACAATCCCAGGTCCTCCAGACCCCTCAACTTCAGGAGCTCCCTCCACAGCCCCCTCCGCCTCACCTCTGTCCACCTGTCCATTGCTCAGCGGTAACTTTTCTTCCCACTCCTCTGACTTGACTTTCTGTAGCACTTGCTGTTGCAGATCTGTCCCCGGCTGCTGCTCACCTGCTGTCTCTGCCATGCTTACACCAACAAAAAGTGTGTCCCCCAGCTGCCAGCCTCACTGCTTCTTGTGTGACCTGGTTAAAGGCAGGATTAGTGCCTTGCAGTCAAGGCTGTGCTCACAAATCCTCTAAGTGTGCTATAGTGTGTCCCACTCCCCTCCAGTCACCACGCCTCACACACCTCCCACTGGTACCACAAGGCTCCTTGAGGAATTCCCTAACCTATACAGGCTGCAGGTCACATTGCTATATGCAACTTACGATGGAGGAATTGTAATAACGTGCTCCCTGTGATGTGCAGGAACATTCATCTGAATCATTCATACACGAAGGTCATTGCAAAACCTAAAATCGAATATTCCCAAAATAGTCTGCCAGGTACTGTGCAGCATGTGTAGCTCCTTAGCATATCAGTAATATCCTAAAATAATGTTATAATGGTTACCTTTAGTTGGGCGAGTGCCTGATAATATCCTGCAGGTCTGTCCTGGGAAACCATAGTAGGTAGGAGAGGCCTTAATTATTGATTGACATATGACTGAGCTGCTGCTTCTCTTCTTTCACCTGTATATTGTTAAGTTATAATACACAGCAATATACATTTTACATTGACGTGACTGTAAATAGTAAATGTAGAATGCGCGCATTCTTGTTATACATAGATAAGCAGCACAACATGAATGCCGCTTATCTCTTACCCTGTTACAAATTGCTCCTGCTGAGAGTATTTCCTCCTGTACTGATCTCTAGGATAGGAGTAAGAAGTGACGGGCAAAGCAATGGAGGATAAATATGTATTTAATGCAGCTGGAGAGCTGTGGCTAGACATTGGGGTAGGCATTCTGATCGACAATGGGCGGGGGGGGGGGGGGGGGGGATTAGCCTGCTGTCTTGTGCTTTTTTGTAGCTATAAAACTCCACAATTAATATAATATATAATGTGTGGATAACTTACACTGGACATAAACATTAGATCATTGCCGGCAGGTCCCGCTGATGTGATGTCAACAGGATCTGACAACAATGTAATTTGTATGGGGTTAGCTCCATTGTACCCCGATGTCTGTGTTGGGGGAACACATTTCAGCATATAACTAATGATTGGTTGAGGTATCTGCCAGCTGCTCTCCCTAAGGTAGAAAAAAGGTTGCTCGACCAACATATTTTACAAATCCGACTTTTTGATGCTGGTTAAGACTGGAGGGAACTAGGTTATTACCCTCTTTTGCCCTCTTTAATCTGGCCCTGCAATTGGCACATCATGACCTGCCTAGGTAGAGTCGTGTGTTAACCTTAAACCATACTATCCCCCACCCCCATTTAGTAACGACACATGACACCGAGGTTGGATGTGAAATGGCCACAGCAGCCGTTTATTAATTTCACAGTTTTATAAAAACAATTTAAATCCGAAACATTCGGATAACTAGTTAGGAATCCACCAGAGAATTCCTCCTAATAATTCACATGACCCAACATGGGTCAGAATCATAAATAACCATTAAACGTTAACATTAACCCGAGCAGAGGAAGTCCTTGAAGCCCCTTCAGATGTTCCTTTCAAGAACACACCGAATTAGCCATCTGCAAACCACTAATTACCTCCAGCCGTAAACCAGCTCGGAAGCACCGTTCACCTCTGCAGATGGCTCCACCCACTAGAAGTCCACTTCAAGGGGATAACACCCGTTGAAGCCCTCAAGTGATATACCGACCACTAGAAGTCCACTTCAAAGGGATAACACCCGATGAAGCCTTCAAGTGACATACCTTCTACCAGAAGACCACTTCAAAGGGATAACACCCGATGAAGTCTTCAACCATGTACCTTTTTTGGGGGACGCATACCCCCGATGCGACCCCCCCACCATTTTGTACTGACTGGCCTCAAGGACTCCCCCCGCCAGCTGCCATGACAACAGAACCTACTCCGGAAAAAAGAAAAACATGTTAAATAAACACACAAAATAAAACACAACGCTCATATACGGACGTACAGAAGACCTAAGGAGTAACAAAACAAGGGTGGGAGGGTGGGAGCTTTGCTTCTTGTGTACTACTCCTCCCGCTGCTTCCGGCTCAATGCCGAGAAACAGCGGGAAGCGCAGTAACGGCCCCCCCGTCCCCCCTAGCTCCTCCCCGTCCCTCCTTCAGCTTCTTCACCTTTCCCTCACCTCTTAACATTAACCCTTTCCCTACCAGGACGGTCATGTCGGCTTCCCTCAAGCCTGCAGCTGCGTCCAGCCTCTTCTTGACCTGCCTAGGTAGAGTCGTGTGTTAACCTTAAACCATACTATCCCCCACCCCCATTTAGTAACGACACATGACACCGAGGTTGGATGTGAAATGGCCACAGCAGCCGTTTATTAATTTCACAGTTTTATAAAAACAATTTAAATCCGAAACATTCGGATAACTAGTTAGGAATCCACCAGAGAATTCCTCCTAATAATTCACATGACCCAACATGGGTCAGAATCATAAATAACAATTAAACGTTAACATTAACCCGAGCAGAGGAAGTCCTTGAAGCCCCTTCAGATGTTCCTTTCAAGAACACACCGAATTAGCCATCTGCAAACCACTAATTACCTCCAGCCGTAAACCAGCTCGGAAGCACCGTTCACCTCTGCAGATGGCTCCACCCACTAGAAGTCCACTTCAAGGGGATAACACCCGTTGAAGCCCTCAAGTGATATACCGACCACTAGAAGTCCACTTCAAAGGGATAACACCCGATGAAGCCTTCAAGTGACATACCTTCTACCAGAAGACCACTTCAAAGGGATAACACCCGATGAAGTCTTCAACCATGTACCTTTTTTGGGGGACGCATACCCCCGATGCGACCCCCCCACCATTTTGTACTGACTGGCCTCAAGGACTCCCCCCGCCACCGCGAAACAGGCCTTGACCACCTTAAGCCTGTGAGTTCCTCCACACCACCACCGCCCTTTCTATGCCTTCTGCTATAGCCAAGCTCCAAATATCAATGCCAACCTCGGTCAGATGAACCCCGTCACTCCTCCAGAAATTCCCCAATCCTGACTCCAAATCCCTATGCCTCACGCAAATGCCCCCGTTCTTTGCCACAAAACGGGACACCGCCCGGTTAACTTTTATCCGAGCCTTATTGACTCTCTCCACCGATCTAGCTAACCGCCAATGCTTCCTTGGGACTATGTCCGACCACACTACCACCAACTTGGGATAAGATACCCACAAACACAACAAATCATGTTTGATATCCCGCACCAACTCACGAAAAGGGCGGACTCCTAAGTCATTCCCACCCACGTGCAACACTAAAACCTCCGGAACCCTATCAAGCCGCACATATGTCTGGAATTCCGCCAACACCCTGTTCCACGACATACCTCTAAACCCCAGCCAATGCACAACCGCATCCTGTCGCGGAATGCGCAACTGGCGACCATCCGGGCGGACGTCCGCCCTCAAAGCCCCCCAGTGCACGTACGAATGACCCATCAACCACACCAGACAAGGAGGCGAATCTGAAACGGAAAACACAGTTAGGCACCACCATATACATTTGCAAGCATAAACAACAAAATTACAACATATGGGGGCGGACATAGGACTTAAACCTTTTAGACTCCCAACGACCAATACGCCTCACCCCCTCATCATCCAACCCCCAGCGCCCTGCTTCCGTTGCTGCGCCAATCCGGAAGGAATGAGATGAATATGAGCCTGCTGCAACCCCAACCGCCGTCAAACATTTTTTAAAAACAGCTCCAAACTGAAACCTGGACAAGAACGACCCGTCCACATGACATAACAAAGGCAAATCTGGAGACCCCCTGTTTTTTGTAAAACCACGCATGCACTCTACTGGGCACATGACCGACCCCGGGAGAGCGAACAAAACTATCAGTTTTCCCTTCCCTAATTGGTCAGTTTTTGATCTACGCAACCATACCTCCAACCGATCTGCAAAAAGGCTCACCTCCCCAGATCTCAGCCCCCCTGCCTGTTTAGTACTTGGCGACACCAACTCACCTATTCTAAATGCTCCGAAGAACGCCAACGAGAAAGCCAACCGAAACAAATCCATTTCATCTGAAGAACGACATACCGATGCCAATGAACCACCCAACAAGCCCAGCAAAGCAAACGACACCGGCCTTCTACTATCCGCCTCCACCCTACCTCTGCGCAACCCCTTCAAAGCCTGCGATACCAGAAATTCCTTCGATACATCCCGCAAGCCCCGCAACTTAAGCCCAAACGCCACCGCGGATATAAACCGGTTCACCTTCGCTACTGAAAACCCCGCCTCCCAGGCATCCCCTAACCAATACAAAAGTGCCACCAACCTGTCTCTATCCGTATTGACATCACCCAACTCTCTTACCCACTCCTCCCACTGCCTCCAACAAGCAGCATAAGCCCTCCACGTCGTGCCCGCCAAAGACCTTTGTAACAGCTGCTCTACGGGACCGATACCAGATCCCATAGATGATCCGGACACGCCAAACCAATACGTTCCGCTCCCGGAGCCAATTGCCGAAACCGGTCCCACTGCGAGCGAGAAAGAGCATCAGCAACACAATTCCGTACACCCGGGACATGCACCGCCACCACCCACGCGTTCAGCGACAAACACACCAACACTAAATGTCGCAACAATTGAACTACCGGAGGAGAGGACGCCGTGATGTTATTAATGGCAAGCACCACACCCATGTTGTCGCAGTAAAAACGGACCTTCTTATCCCTGAGCCTGTCCCCCCAAATGGTAGCCGCCACCACGATGGGAAACAGCTCGAGCAGGGCCAGATTCCGCGTCAATCCACTGGACACCCAGCTAGCCGGCCATTGACCTGCGCACCACGGACCTCCCCCGTAAGCTCCAAAGCCACCCGCCCCAGCCGCATCCGTGAAAATATTCAGATCACTCGTATCCTGCGCTGGGGCCATCCATAGCGAGCGACCATTGTACTGGCCCAAGAAGTCATCCCAAACCTGAAGATCAGCTCGGTGCTCCTCCTTGAGCCTCACAAAATGATGCGGCGCCCGCACTCCCGCCGTTGCCGCCGCCAACCTTCTACCAAACACCCTCCCCATCGGCATAATCCGGCAGGCGAAATTCAACTTCCCCAGCAGCGACTGAAGCTCCCTCAACGACATTTTCTTCCTTCTACAAGCCCGTCGCACCTCCAGCCTCAAAGCACCCAGCTTATCCGCCGGGAGCCGACACTCCATTGCCACCGAGTCAATTTCGATTCCCAAGAAACAAATCGTCGCTACCGGGCCCTCCGTTTTTTCCGGCGCCAAAGGGATCCCAAAATCCCTCGCCACCTTCTGCAGGGCATGAAGCAAGTTACCGCAAACCGGCGAACCCCCCGGGCCAACGCACAAAAAATCATCTAAGTAATGGATCAATGAATCGACCCCGGATACTCCCCTCGTTACCCACTCCACGAAGCTACTAAACGCCTCGAAGTATGCACAAGAAAGAGAACACCCCATCGGAAGGCACCGATCCACGTAAAAGGCCCCATTCCAAAAACAGCCCAACAGCCGTTGGCTTTCTGGATGCACCGGCAACAACCTGAACGCCGCCTCGATGTCGGTTTTTGCTAGCAGCGCCCCCGGACCCGCAGCCCGCACTAACCCCACCGCCTTATCGAATGAGGTATAAACTACGGAACACAACTCGTGATCAATCCCGTCGTTTACCGACGAACCTTTGGGATACGATAAATGTTGAATCAAACGAAACTTTCCGGGCTCGCGTTTAGGGACAATACCCAAAGGGGACACAACTAAATCTTTCACCGGCGACTCCACAAATGGCCCCGACATGCGCCCCAACGAAACTTCTTTTAACAACTTTTCCGACACGACTTCCGCATGCACGTAAGCCGATTTTAAATTTCTCCGCGTAACCGGAACCTCATAAGGAGGCGGAGGAATAACAAAACCAACACTAAACCCTTCATAAAGCAACTTAGCCGCCGCCCTATCCGGATACTCATTTAGATAAGGGGCCATCCTTTCCACCCTCACCGGCGACACCCCCTTGACCAGCCCCGTGCTGGTTCCCGGACCTCTTTTTACGCAGACATTTTGCCGCCCCGTGTGATGCACCATTACACTCGGAGCACACGTGCTTGAACTTGCACGTGGCCCCGAACTTACACTGGCCTTCATTGAATTGCCAGCAAAACCCCGCCTTTCCCCCGCCGCTTGGTCCACTCTGACTAGTCTGGCCTCCCTGGCCACCGCTCCCGGGAAAGGGCTGCCTAACCGGAACCGTAACCCGTAACCAGAGAGCAATATCCTTCTGGTCCCACCGAATCGCCGGCCGAACCGCCTTCCGCTGACGGAATTGCTCATCATATCGCAGCCACGCCTGACCCCATAAGCCCTATGAGCCTCCCCAATAGCATCAAAATAACAAAATAACGCCGAACAATTTTCCGGCGCCTTTTCCCCTATCACACTAGCCAATATGGCGAACGCCTGCGACCAATTAACGAACGTCTGCGGGATAAGCCTATACCGCCGCCGTTCCTCCTCGTCCTTTTTACTCTCATCCCGCTTGCTCTTATCCAAATTGAATTTAGCCAGCGGCAAGAGAGAAAAAATTTCAACATATTCATCTTTCCAGATCCGATCACGCACCTCCTGCTTTAAATGCGCCCCCAACGGACCCTCAAAACAAACATACACCTCCCCCCGAGCACGATCGTCCATGCGCACTCGATCGCCGTCCTTCTGTGCCTCAGTCTGCACCGACACCGCGACCGCCTCTCTAACCGCCACCACAGGACGCGCCTGCAACGATCCCACTTCCCTGGGGCCTTCCCAAACTACCGCAGGGGACACTTCCGTTACTACCGGCGCCGCGGCCCTATCCAGGCGCCCCACCAGCTCCCGTAAGCAACCCACTAAATCTGCCAAACCCGCTCCGTCGCGTCCGCCCGCGCCACTACCGGCCCCCGATGCTATGCTAGCAGCCCCCCCGCCGACACCCGACATAAAAATCGCTGGATAAGACAATAAAGGAGTTATACACTCACCGGGCTGCACAGGCGCTGTGTTCCCGTCAGCCGGACCATCCTGACCTCGACGATAGACGTCCAGTTCACCTTCCTCCAGTTCTTCTCTCGCCGACGACTGTCCCTCCCAACGACCTCTTCGGAAAGGGGATGAGGACGCGCTGACCGATGGGCCGGCAACCTGCCGCCCGACCGCCGGGACCCAGACTTCCGACCGGACCTGTTGCCTCGACGTCGCTGCAGATCTAGTCGTCCGTCTAGACGATCCTGACGAAGCCTGCCCCCTGGCCGGAACATCACCATGCGGGGCGGCCGTACCTTGCTCTTGACATCTTCCATCTGATGGGGGAGGGGTGACAGGGAGCCCGGCCTGCGACTCCCTGCTTACCGCCGGACCCCGTCGCGGCCTGGGATTCCTGCCAGGACGCAGGGGGGCAAGGGGCGGTCCTCCCAGCTGCCTGGCCTGCAGCGTCCGGGATCGGGCTCCCTCTGCGACGCCGTGTCCGCGGGACTACCTCCGGACTCAGGCGCTCTGGAGGTCGGGACCGCCGAGAGGGACGGGTCGACACAGCCTGCATCGCCGTCACCCCTGCTACCGCTCTCTGCCTGCCCAGCGCAGGAGCGGTTGTTCCCGACTCCCCCCCCGCCGCCATAGCCATGCTCGTAGGGGGGCCGGGGGAGGGGAGCCTGTCCCTTACAACAGACCCCGAACGCCGTGCCCGACGTGGCGAAACGGCGTCCGGGATCCGCGTTAATGCAGCCACGGTCTCCTCCAGCCATCCGGGACCGTGGTGCACAGCAGCGGCACGCAGCCGCTCTAAAATCAGGGCCTCTGCCATACTAAAAAGCCGGGCAACGGGGAGCTTTGCTTCTTGTGTACTACTCCTCCCGCTGCTTCCGGCTCAATGCCGAGAAACAGCGGGAAGCGCAGTAACGGCCCCCCCGTCCCCCCTAGCTCCTCCCCGTCCCTCCTTCAGCTTCTTCACCTTTCCCTCACCTCTTAACATTAACCCTTTCCCTACCAGGACGGTCATGTCGGCTTCCCTCAAGCCTGCAGCTGCGTCCAGCCTCTTCTATATACACCTTCAATATACACGATCTGTTTCCTCCATACACTCCTGAGTCTCACGCGATCACGCTGGCCTAGGTGGGTCTGGAGGAAACAGCCTCACGCTGATAGGTCAGCGTCGAAGGCTCTGCTAGCTCCGCCCAATGAGAATCGCTGGTGGCCAAACCCATTTGGCTAGCCAGCGGTTAATTTGCATATTGTTTAATAAATAAAAATGGGGTCATATCTCAGCAACAGGGGGACGCAGAAGTAAGAAACAAACACCGCTGGACTCACAGACACAGCGGCAATAACGGGAGTCTAATAACTCACTTTGGAGGAGCTAGTGACAGGTCCTCTTTAAATCAGGATCAGTACAAAATAAGGCCCCAGGGACTCGACCGTAGAAATCATCCGTAATTGCGGATCATAATTACGGTCCGCAATTATGGACCTATTCACTTCTATTGACCATGGAAACCTTCCCGTTTATTTACAGCATGGACCGAAAATGTGAGTGGCTGTCCGCGGCTGCCAGCAGCCAGCTGTGACCATGATCGCGGGCTGTGATTACGGGCATGGCCGTGTGCATGAGGCCTAAGTAATGTAATGTTTGTACATAGTGACTCCACCAGCAGAATAGTAAGTGCAGCTCTGGAGTATAATACAGGATGTAACTCAGGATCAGTACAGGATAAGTAATGTAATGTATGTACACAGTGACTCCACCAGCAGAATAGTAAGTGCAGCTCTGGAGCATAATACAGGATGTAACTCAGGATCAGTACAGGATAAGTAATGTAATGTATGTACACAGTGACTCCACCAGCAGAATAGTGAGTGCAGCTCTGGAGTATAATACAGGATGTAACTCAGGATCAGTACAGGATAAGTAATGTAATGTATGTACACAGTGACTCCACCAGCAGAATAGTGAGTGCAGCTCTGGAGCATAATACAGGATGTAACTCAGGATCAGTACAGGATAAGTAATGTAATGTATGTACACAGTGACTCCACCAGCAGAATAGCGAGTGCAGCTCTGGAGTATAATACAGGATATAACTCAGGATCAGTACAGGATAAGTAATGTAATGTATGTACACAGTGACTCCACCAGCAGAATAGTGAGTGCAGCTCTGGAGTATAATACAGGATATAACTCAGGATCAGTACAGGATAAGTAATGTAATGTATTTACACCGTGACTCCACCAGCAGAATAGCGAGTGCAGCTCTGGAGTATAATACAGGATATAACTCAGGATCAGTACAGGATAAGTAATGTAATGTATGTACACAGTGACTCCACCAGCAGAATAGTGAGTGCAGCTCTGGAGTATAATACAGGATGTAACTCAGGATCAGTACAAGATAAGTAATGCAATGTTTGTACATAGTGACTCCACCAGCAAAATAGTAAGTGCAGCTCTGGAGCATAATACAGGCTGTAACTCGGGATCAGTACAGGATAAGTAATGTCATGTATGTACACAGTGACTCCACCAGCAGAATAGTGAGTGCAGCTCTGAAGTATAACACAGGATATAACTCAGGATCAGTACAGGATAAGTAATGTCATGTATGTACACAGTGACTCCACCAGCAGAATAGTGAGTGCAGCTCTGGAGCATAATACAGGATGTAACTCAGGATCAGTACAGGATAAGTAATGTAATGTTTGTACATAGTGACTTCACCAGCAGAATAGTAAGTGCAGCTCTGGAGTATAAGGCCTTATTTACACGAGCGTAGTTCACGTCCGTCGCACGGACCTATGTTAGTCAATGGGGCCGTTCAGACATTTCGTGATTTTCACGCAGCGTGTGTACGCTGCGTAAAACTCACGACATGTCCTATACTTGGGTGTTTTTCACGCATAACATGCCATACAGCCCCCCTGTAGATAACGCCATAGAGCCCCCCTGTAGATAACGCCATACAGCCCCAAACCCCCTGTAGATAACGCCATACAGCCCCAAACCCCCTGTAGATAACGCCATACAGCCCCCCTGTAGATAACAACATACAGCCCCCCCGTGGATAACGCCATACAGCCCCCACTGTAGATAACGCCATACAGCCCCCAACCCCCCCCACCCAAAAAAAACGGCCTATCGTTTGTCCTACAAAAGAGATGTATCCCCTATCCACAGGATAGGGGATACATGTCTGGTGATCGCTGGCAGCGATAAGGAGAATGGGGGACCGAAAGTGCCCCGAAGTTCTTCATGAGAAACCTCAGACTTCCGGGGTCTGCGCAGTTCAATAAAAATGAAAGGAGCGCTGGTCACGCATGCGCACAAGCGCGACCGGTGCACAATTCACTTCTATGGAGCTGTCGACAGACCCCGGAAGTCCGAGGTTTGTCATGGAGAACTTCGGGGGAGTTTCGGTCCCCCGTTCTCCTTATCGCTGGGCGTCCCAGCGATCACACATGTATCCCCTATGCTGTGGATAGGGGATGCATGTCTTTTGTAGGAACAACCCCTTCAGTGGCGTCGCGCTGTAGCAGCCATAGCGGCTGCTAGCGGAGCCTCCGGCCATGGGGGTGGTGGCCCGAGCCGGCGGGCGGCACAGCCCCCTCATGCTACGGCTGCTACAGCGGTAGTTATGCCACTGACAGGATCTAACCAAGGATCAGTACTGGATAAATAATGTAATGTATGTACACAGTGACTATGCCAGCAGAATAGTGAGTTCAGCTCTGGAGTATAATACAGGATATAACTCAGGATCAGTAGCGGATTAATAATGTAATGTATGTACACAGTGACTATACCAGCAGAATAGTGAGTGCTGCTCTGGAGTGTGGGTTGTTTTGTGAATGTTCCTAGGTAAACGGCATAGGGCCAAAAATGTTGATAGGTGTAGCCTACACATGAGTTCAAGAAAGACATTCCAGCATAGAATTGGGCGTTCAGCTCTTGAGATGACAGAAGACTTTCATAGTGAGAACTTCTAATTAGTTCTCTGTATTTTGGGAGGAAAGTATTCTGTACATGTGTTTCTAATCTGCGTATTTACCACTCCAAACTGTTTTCAAGTGATGCGGCCACAACTGCTGTACGAGGGCCTTCAAGGTTACCCATATCTCTATTTATTTAAAATATACACCAAACACTGTGAGCTGATTCCTGAGCGAGCGACCGGGAGGAGGAAAGGGACAAAACTATTCTCAAGGAGTTCTCTGAACATTAGTATGATACAGAGGAGAGGTATCAGACATGGGATCCTTGCTCCACCGTTGGATTTACAGGGGTTGTCTCAAGATTAAAAGTTATCTCCTAACCGCTGAATATGTTATAACATGATGATCGGTGGGGGTGCGACCGCCGGGACCCCCACCGATCACGAGAATGGGGGTTCCGTTTCTCCAAATGAGCCCTGCTGCTCCATTTATTCTCTAAAGAACTGCCGGAGATAAGCAAGCGCTGTACTCGGCTATCTCCGGTAGTCCCATACACAGTGATTGGAGCGGCAGTGCGCATGCGCGACCTGCCGCTCAGTTTATTCAGAGGAATAGGACCCACGTTCTCGAGATTTGGGGTCCCAGCAGTCAGACCCCCTTCGATCAGCAGGTTATCACCTATCCCGTGGTTAGGAGATAACTTTTAATCTTGAGACAACCCCTTTAATTCTGTATCGTGAGGACGCAGATACAGTTGAAATCGAGATGTATCGAGACCTCCCAGGACATCGCCTTGAGTTGCAACAAATCTCCTGCTTCATTCCATTTTTGCCGCCACACGCCTGCACCGGGCCCCTACAGTAGTACCACCTGGGGGCCACATCTGCTATAAGGAAGCATGGGAGCCCTGAGGGAATGGGGGAAGCCATAATAAAACACTATAGTGACTGATATTTTGTTATATTTTTTATTTAAGAAGCAGTTCTAGGAACAGTTTCCTAAATTATTATTATTTATTTAAGAATTGTGTGCCCTAAAGCGTCAAAGATTCTGAGCCTCAAAGTTTCCTGACAGCAATGGTTGGAGGATACTGTGGCTGTTGTGAGGGACTGTGGTTGACACTGTTATGGGGTCACTATAGGAGCACATGTCAAGATGCAGAAGGGGCGTCACATAATAGCGTACAAAAGACACTAGAGGCTCAATAAGCTCTCTGAGCGGCTGTATTTCTCACTAGCCCCAGGAGGTGTCGCTATGGTCCACAATCCTCAGCAACCGCGCTATCCGCTCTATCGATCTGCAGTAGTATTTACCATCTGTCAACAGCAGATGTCGCTGTCGCATCAGCCCTAACCAACTAGGTTGCGTATCCTATAGAGCTGCAGTAGTATTTGCCACCAGCCACCAGGAGATGTCGCTGCGGTGCGCCCTAGTCTCGGTGGTTATGTGACGTCAGTGTGGAGTATTAAGTTGATACATTGTATCAGTCAGAGAGGTGACAGCGATGTATGGACGGGTTGCTGCAGACAGATTTCCAGCAGTGATGTCATTGTGATTGACTTCCTGCCGGTGCTGACGTCATGGACCAGGCCTTACGGGAGTTCGCAGCCCACCTCGGGGTGTGTGAAGAGGCCCCGGGCTCTCAGCTGACCGCGAACGACTGGGATTTCCTGGACATCGATATGGAGACTATCGACCTGCGCTCCCTGCAGACGTCCGTCATCTGCTGCAACCTGGACGTCGGGGTGTTCTATGATCTCCGCTGCAGGGTGAGTGTAGGCCGGGGTGCAGGGGGAGGGGAGTGCTGCATAGAGGAGACAGCTTTGCAGTATATGGGGGGGGGGGGGGGAGTATGTATGATGGGGGTTGTTATCTAATTGCTGTCCACTGTGTGATATTTAGGGTCTGGCCTGGGGAGACTCAGCTGGTGCTGTTGTGGGCATAGAAATTAGAAAAAGTAATATTGCCCTGTGGGTGTTAAAGGGTAAATAGGGACAGGTCAAGGGGGCCCGGTGCAGGTGTCGCGTGGCACTGACCAATCAAAGTGGTCCGGCCATTGGTAAGTGAGTAGATTGTTCCGTCTGGTGCGGGTATAGTGACCGGGTGAGGTTGGGCTGCCCAATATTGGCAAAGATACTTGTAGGGCATGGTGGAGGCACAGGGGCAAATTGAGGTGTGCAGGTTGTAACAGATGGCACCATCTAGTGCAGGCAATGGGTTTGTAAGGGCATAGAGGAAAGGCGGTGCAGCCAATGTGGGCAAAGAGTCTAGTAAAGCCCTGATTACCAGGAGCAGGCAAAAAGGGCTTCTGGTGGGGGTGCAGCCCAGTTTGGGCAGAGGGGCTAGAAGAGCTGTTGTCGTACGTTGTTGGCTATAATGAAGCTGCCCGCGTTGTTAGGGGGTCATACAATGGTGTTATTGTGGACAGTTCTAGCTTTTACGCTGTGTAGAGGGGGCATTGATTATAAGTGGGGCAGTATTTCACCTGCCAAGGGTATGGGCTGCCTGGCACCAGCATCTGTTTTGGGTCATGTTCACACATTGAGGGCCTACATTGGCTAAACAAATCTGCACGGAATAATGAACGCACTGAGGGTTTTAAGATCCGCGTCATGTACATTATTGCCGCACGGGAAAGCGTGAGTTTCTGCCTTGGTTATTTTTTAGCGAATTTTCAGAAAATCCGACACGTTTGGAGTAGCGTTTCAGGCCAGGACAGTGATGATGGGATCTATTTCAGGGTTGGGCAAAAAAATATATGGATCCTACTTGGACCCAAAGTAAAACTGAGAATACAGCTAGAGCAGAATTTCTATATTTTTTTTTTTTTTTTTTTTATAGGGTTTTCCCATGAGGATCTTTGTATGTGAACACGAATGTGTAATAGATTTTACTAGTTGCTTTCCCAATTGTATAGTGGAATACCTTGGAGCTATGTTTATTATTATTATTATCATCGGATCCCATTGACTTATAAGGCCCTGTTCATACGCAGGTCCTGCCGCGAAATCCGCTGCGGAATTATTCCTGCCGTCGTCCGGAAGATTCTTCCTACCCATTGACTTCAATGGGAGGTTCGGCCGGAATCCGCCCAAAGATCGAGCAGGAAATTTTATTTTTCCCGATTTTATAATTTATTTTTTTTCCCAGAAAAAAACCCCCTCACGACCGTTGTGCCACTGGGGCCATTTTTAACAGCATCCGAGTGGCACCCGATAGTCTTCACTGACCCATTCACTTTAGCGGGTGAATCGGGTCCGTGAAAACTGAACCGATTCTCCGATCCGAGGAAAGATAGAACATGTTCTATCTTTCCTCGGATCACTGACGGGACTCGGGTGGCGCGCACGGTCGTGTGTATCAGGTGTAAGCGCCCGAATCCTTTTAAAATGAATGGGATGCGGAAATTTGCTGCAGATTCCACTGCAAATTTCCTCCGTGTGAACATACCCTAATGGGATCTCGATAAAGCAAGTATAAGCAGCACCTGAGTGTAAGTCCTTCTGGTGCACATCATCGGATGGGCTTGGTCCGACTCACCCACACAGTATCGACCAGTAACGCAAGATTGGCGACAGCACTCAGTCCATACCGGAGGTAGTAAAATATAAAGGGGTTTATTTTTCATGCTTTCTCTCCTTTAGCATCGCTTGGATATGTCTATGACGTATTCCATGTAGAGAGCCATTGTGTTGGAGATTTTGCAAGCTCTGCAGACAGTCCTGCCTATTGGTATCTGGTGGTCTGAACAGGGATTGTGAAAACTGGAAAACCCTGTAAAGCCTTGCTGCCCCAAAACCTCTCTAAGTGGGTGGGGGAAGCAGGACTCAGGCCTTCTCTGGGCCGGGCCATCAGGGCTCACATGCCATTATGCGTGGGCGGGGCCATCAGGGCTCACGGGCCTTCTCTATGCGTGGGCGGGGCCATCAGGGCTCACAGGCCTTCTCTATGCGTGGGTGGGGCCATCAGGGCTCACAGGCTTTCTCCACAGCTTTTTGCATGAATATAAATAAATCATAGAAAGCGATTTATTCCCGAGCTCAGTGTCCCCCCCCCCCCCCCACTGTTATATACTTCCTTCGGATAAGAGACAGGGCTGCTTTCAGACAATTTGGAGAACGTCTTACAGATTTAAAGATTTTCATGGCAGAGAAAGACCTTTATCACTGCAGCCATATCCCATATGTAAGAGGGAGAGCCTTCGCCGCAGCAAACCTCCTCTCTGTTCAGTATGTGGGTGCGTTGACAAAGTGGGGGGGGGGGGCAGATACAGGCTCGAGCTCCGCTCCAATGTTTACATACATATTATTGCAAAGTCCTCTTAGTCCAGAATAAAAGGGCTAAATAATATTTCAAAAAAATTGAGAACCCCTTTAAGAGTAAACACAGATGAGACATCGGTTATAGCAAAGCCAATCGTCGCGATATAAATGTGTGATGGGGATGATAATAGATTCCTGACCGCATCTGACCAGCCGTATCCATTACTTGTGACTGGTTTCTCTCTTGTCTGACATTAATTCTATTTTCACCCGTCCATTGGAAACCCGGTCCTATGACAACTCTGCTAGAAGTGACACTCACACTAGAGCAGTGCATTCTGGGACCGCATCATTAAAAGGGCAAGTCAGGACAGTGTTACTATAGAGTCGGGCACTGTAAATCGCTAGGTAGAATAATGCTTAGCAACCAGAAGCAAATAATAACCCTTTACTATTCACAGTGAGAGAATTGTTCTATTATCCTACAGCAGAAACTATATATACCATACTCTGAGTGTCCTCTCCTGTCCTGAGAGCGGGTAACTGGTCCCTACTAGATCCTCATTAAAGGTTGTGTACATATTTGAAATCGTGGGGTCTTTTTTTTTAAATAAAAATGTCTAGCGGTGTTTGGTGCAATTTGTACTTTTTGAGATACAGCTGCTTTGTATCCTGTATACAGAGCAGCTGTATCTAGCACTGAGACCTGAATCTGTCACGTTCACGGCACTAACAGGTTCAGTGAAAGTGGGTCCTGGGTGTCTCTGATCGATAACCGCTGGATCCAGCATGCCCGAGACACGCAGGACCCGCTGTCGCTGATCCCGTCAGTCCCGCGGACCTCACGGATTCAGGTCTTAGCGCACAATACAGCTGCTCTGTATACAGGATACAAAGCAGCTGGATCTCCAAAAATAAAAATAATTTTTAATAAAAAGTATTTACAAAGTTGCACCAATCACACTGACACACTTAAACCAAAAAAAAAAATTGCCTTTAAGGAGTAAAATAATGGGCACTAAGGGAACCCACTTCACAGGTGTCCGGAGTCTGGCTTTTACACTGCAGTGTGAAGGGGAGGCCAGGCTATAAAAGGATACGTTCTGACTTTGCGGTGGAAAAAACCACGCCCACGTAATAGTGTTACCGGCAAAATCGCGCGGGCTTTGGCCACTGCATGTGGGCATGGTTATGGCCCACAGAGTCTCAGACAATCAGGTTTTATTTATTTATTTATGCTAAGAGGTGGCGTAAGAAAGCAAAGTGTCTAACATGTCTATCAAGAGGCGCCATATTTATCATACAGCTTTCGCCACTATTTGGCGCTGTTTCTGCCTGTCTGGTCTAGTATTATCCTAATAAATCTCTCCTAAATATTATCCAAAATCACTCCTACATTTAATTTATATCCATTCAGGTACATACAAGGGTGGATCCCAGAGTGAACACTAGGGGGTGCTACGTGCGCGCGTTATTGTGGGTCTGACACTGCAGGTTATTCCCGTTATTGTATATATATTTGCAGTAGGGGGCGCCCTTTTGTCTTTTTTAAGTTCTTTTTCTATTATGGACCTCCTATAGGATCTATATCTTCTTTTGTTTATTTTTTGGAATATCTGGAGTTCCGGACCATCAGGTGCCAGATTAATAGATTTTTACAAAATTTGCATTACAGGAACCATATCGATCCTTTTGAACATCTGGATAAATATATTTTTGTGTCTAACATGGGACGGGGTTGTCTGAAGCTGACCGTGCCACGTTACGGATGGATTGCAAAGCAGTCTATTGCCCTAAGGGTTAAATATCCGTGCGCGAATCTGGTAGAAAGCGTTCTTAACCCCTTAAGGACGCAGCCTAGTTTTGGCCTTAAGGCTCAGAGCCCATTTTTCAAATCTGACATATTTCACTTTATGTGGTAATAACGTCGGAATGCTTAAACCTATCCAAGCGATTCTGAGATTGTTTTCTCGTGACACATTGGGCTTCATGTTCGTGGTAAAATTTGGTCGATATATTCAGTGTTTATTGGTGAAAAATTGCAAAATTTAGAGAAAATTTTGAAAAAATTGCATTTTTCAGAATTTAAATGCATCTGCTTGTAAAACAGACGGTTATACCACCCCAAATAGTTACTAGTTCACATTTCCCATATGTCTACTTTAGATTGGCATCGTTTTTTGAACATTCTTTTATTTTTCTTGGACGTTACAAGGCTTAGAACATAAACAGCAATTTCTCATATTTTTAAGAAAATTTCAAAAGCCTTTTTTTTAAGGTACCTCTTGAGTTCTGAAGTGGCTTTGTGGGGCCTATGTATTAGAAACCCTGATAAAACACCCCATTTTAAAAACTAGACCCCTCAAAGTATTCAAAACAGCAGTTAGAAAGTTTTTTAACCCTTCAGGCATTTCACAGGAATTAAAGCAAAGTGGAGGTGAAATTTGCAAATGTCATTTTTCTTGCTGAATTTCAATTTTATTCATTTTTTTTTCTGTAACAAAGAAGGTTTTACCAGAGAAACACTACTATATATGTATTGTCCAGATTCTGCCGTTTTTAGAAATGTCCCACATGTGGCCCTACTGCGCTCGTGGACTAAAAGACAAGCCCTAGAAGCAAAGAAGCACCTAGTGCATTTTGAGTCCTCTTTTTTATTAGAATATATTTTAGGCAGCATGCCAGGTTTGAAGAGGTGTTGAGGTGTCAAAACAGTAGGAATCCCCCAATAGTGACCCCATTTTGTAAACTACACCCCTCAAGGAATTCATTTAGGGTTGTTGTTACCATTTTGACCGCACATTTTTTTCACAGCACGTATTTGAATTGGGCTCTGAAATGAAAAAAATGTCATTTTTTCCAATAAAATGTCATTTGTGATCAAAATTTCTTATTTTCACAGGGAACAAAATACCCCATTTTGTTGCCCAATTTGTCCTTAGTGTGGCAGTACCCCATTTGTGGTGATAAACTGCCGTTTGGGCCCATGGGAGGGCTCAGAAGGAAAGGAGCGCTATATGTTTGTTGGAGTCCAGATTTTGTTGGATTGGTTTTCGGGTGCCATGTCGCATTTGCAGAGCCTCAGAGGTATCAAAGCAATGGAAACCCACCAAAAGTGACCCCATTTTGGAAACTACACCCCTCAAGGAATTCATTTATGGTTGTTGTTAGCATTTTGACCGCACAGTTTTTTCACAGCACCTATTTCAATTGGGCTGTGACATTAAAAAAATGTCATTTTTTCCAATAAGATGTAATTTTTTACCAAAATTTCTTATTTTCACAGGGAACAAAATACTCAATTTTGTTGCCCAATTTCTCCTGAGTGCATCAATACCCCATTTGTGGCAATAAACTGCCGTTTGGGCCCATGGGAGGCCTCAGAAGGGAAGGAGCGCTGTGTGTTCTTTGGAGTACAGATTTTGCTGGTTTGGTTTTCGTGTGCCATGTCGCATTTGCAGAGCCCCAGAGGTATCAAAGCAATGGAAACCCACCAGAAGTGACCCCATTTTGGAAACTACACCCCTCAAGGAATTCATTTATGGGTAATGTGACCATTTAGACCCCATAGTTTCTTCACAGAACTTATTTGAATTGGGCTGGGAATTTAAAAAAAATATATTTTTTCCAATAATATGTCATTTTAGCTCAAAAATTCTTATTTTCACAAGAAATAAAATACTCAATTTTGTTGCCCAATTTGTCCTGAGTGCGGCAATACCCCATTTGTGGTGATAATCTGCCGTTTGGGCCCATGGGAGGGCTCAGAAGGAAAGGAGCGCTGTGTGTTCTTTGGAGTACAGATTTTGTTGGATTGGTTTTCGTGTGCCATGTCACATTTGCAGAGCCCCAGAGGTATCAAAGCAATGGAAACCCACCAGAAGTGACCCCATTTTGGAAACGACACCCCTCAAGGAATTCATTTATGGGTAATGTGACCATTTAGACCCCATAGTTTCTTCACAGAACTTATTTGAATTGGTCTGGGAATGAAAACAAAATTATTTTTGTCAAATAATATGTAGTTTTGGCTGAAAATTTCTTATTTTCACAAGAAACAAAATACCCCATTCTGTTGCGCAATTTATCCTGAGTGCCGCAATACCCCATTTGTTGTGATAAACTGCCGTTTGGGCCCATGGGAGGGCTCAGAAGGAAAGGACCACCATTTGGCCTACTCGGGATTTTCTAGTGCGAAGTCATGTATGCAGAAGCCCCTGAGGTACCAGTACAGTTGAAACCCGCAAGAAGTGACCCCGTTTTAAAAACTACACCCTTAAGGCATTCATCTAGAGGTGTAGTGGCCATTTTGACCGGAGACCTACACCCCATAAACTGTAATGTGGGTTCTCCCGGGTATGGCAATACCCTACATGTGGCTGTTATCAGCTGCCTGGACACACAGCAGGGCCCAGAGGGGAAAGACTAGGGGGGATAAGCTGTGCGGAGTGCATCAGGGTAAGTAAAATTGGGGTAAATTATAAACCAAGGGATGTATGATAAATTTTAAAACACTCATACAGAGCTCTGGTTATTCGGGACACGTGTCACATTGATATATTGTGTCATCCCTTATCGCCCTCTTATAGCAGACTTTGCACCTCTTTTGACTTTTTCCCTTCTTGCCAGTTTGGGGAACTTCTCCTGGAAAGTGTTGCCCTGGTACGATGCGTGTGGCCTCGCTTCCAGAAGTACTGGGTGCCCCCCCTTCTTGGTCCCTAAAGATTAGGTTCTTGATAATCACCTCTTGAAATTCCAGGAAAGTTCCCGTCTGGCCTGCACATCGACGTAGCATGTACGCATTGTACAATGCCATCTGTATGATGTGCCCGGCCAGCTTCTTATACCACACCGCATGGCGAAGTAGGGCTTCAGGGCTTGATCTTACAAGTCCATCACTCCCATGTACCTATTGTAGTCCAGGATGCAGTCTGGTTTGGGGGTGGCCTTTCCTTCATATATCCTAAACCTGTAGGTATACCCTGATGCACTCTCGCAGCTTATACATCTTCACGCCATACCTTGCCCTCTTACCCGGAAGGTACTCGCAGAATTGAACCCTCCCTTTAAAATGTACCAGGGACTCATCAATAGAAATACACTTCTCGGGGGTGTATGCTTGGGAAAACCGGGCACTGGAACGGTCTAATAAGGGTCTCCGTTTAGACAAACGGTCAAAACTGGGGTCATCTCGGGGTGGGCACGGCTCATTATCAGTATAATGTAAGAAGCGAAGTATTGCCTCATTTATTTATTTTTTTAGGTTCCAGTTCAGTTCTGAAGTTGCTTTGAGGGGCCCATATATTAGAAACCCCTATCAAATACCCCATTTTAGAAACTAGACCCCTCAAAGTATTCACAACAGCATTTAGAAAGTTTATGAACCCTTTAGGTGTTTCACAAAAATTTAGAGCAAAGTAGAGGTGAAATTTACATTTTTTTTTTGTCAGAAAATCCTCTTTATACCATTTTTTTTATAACACAAAAGGATTTATCAGAGAAACACAACTTAATACGTATTGATCAGATTCTGCAGTTTAGAGAAATATCCCACATGTGGCCCTAGTGCGGTAATGGACTGAAGCACCGGCCTCCGAAGCAAAGGAGCACCTAGCGGATTTTGAGGCCTCTTTTTTATTAGGCACCATGTCCGGTTTGAAGAGGTCTTGTGGTGCCAAAACATTGGGAACCCCCCAAAAGTGACCCCAATTTGGAAACTAGACCCCTTGAGGAATCCATTGTAGTTTTCTTGGGGTGCATGCGGCTTTTTGATCAGTTTTTATTCTATTTTTAGGTGGCGTGGTGACTAAAAAACAGCAATTCTACTATTGTTTTTTTTTCGTTTTTTTTTACAGCGTTCACCGTGCGCTATAAATGACACATTCACTTTATTCTGCGGGGCGATACGATTACGGCGATACCAGATGTTTATAGTTTTTTTTTATGTCTTATGGCGTTTGCACAATAAAATACGTTTTGTAAACAATCATTCACTTTTTGTGTTACCTTCTTCTAAGAGCCATAACGTTTTTATTTTTCAATCAATAAAGCCGTGCGAGGACTTATTTTTTGCGTAACGAACTGGAGTTTTGATCATCACCATTTTTCGGTACATGCGACTTTTTGATCTCTTTTTATTCCATTTTTTGGGAGGTGAAGTGACCAAAGAATTGTGATTGTGGTTCGGTTTATTATTATTCTCTTTTACGGCGTTCACCGTGCGGGATAAATAATGAAATAATTTTGTAGCTCAGGCCGTTACGGACGCGGCGATACCAATTATGTATAGTTTATTTGTTTGTTTATATATTTTTATTAATAATAAAGGACTGATAAGGGAAAAGGGGGATTTTTACTTTTATTACTTTTAAATCTTTTATTTTCTAATTTTTACACATCTTTTTTTAACTTTTTTTTCACTTTATTACTTTGTCCCACTAGGGGACATGAGGGCAGGAGGCTCTGATCGCTATTCTAATACACTGCACTACATGCGTAGTGCAGTGTATTAGAACTGTCAGCTACTCACTGACAGCAAGCATAGTGGGTCCTGACGTTGTCAGGACCCACTAGGCTTCAGTCTATGGCATAGCCGGACGCCATTGTTTGGTGTCCGGTTGCCATAGTCACCATCGCCGGCCGCTATCGCGTAGCAGGCCGGCGATGGCAGCTTAACCCCTAAAAAGCCGCGATCTCTATAGAACGCGGCTTTTAAGGGGTTAATCAGCGGGGACACAGCGATCGGTCCCCGCTGTAGGAGCTGTGACAGCTGCTGAACGAGACAGCAGCGTCACAGCTCCTGTATGTGTCGGGAGGACGGCCGAAACGGCCGTTACTCCCGAGACGTACTATTACGGCATGGAGCGCGAACTATACAGCTGCCATGACGTAATAGTACGTCAAGGAGCGGGAAGGGGTTAATATCCCTATCCGAAGAAAGTAAATATTTCCTGCATTAAATATTAACATGTTTTTTTCTTCTACTCACATCCTCTGCTTCCCCTTTTCAATAAATCGCACTGTAAATTTAACTCCTGCTTGTCCGTGAGATTACGGCATTTAAGGGGGGCCTGACAGGTGCCGGATTATCAGATATCGAAATTATCGGATAGCCAAACAAAAGTGTGAAAAATGTTGTACAGCCCATGACAAAAATACTGCGGCCATCTCATCATTGCGTTTTGTCAGGTTTCAGGTTTTCAAAATGTCTTGATTATCGGATGCCGGATTAAAGGAATTGTAGCGTGAATGTTCCTAGAGGTATGTAAGGCCTCGTGCACACGATCGTAAGGGTTTTCACTCCGCAAATACGGATCCGTCGTCATTCGTAAGTCTTACGTGTATCTGGCACGCTGTCCGTGAAGTGTATCCGTATTTACGTATCCCCCCCCCCCAAAAAAAAGGGAGGCTACAAATGATGTCGCCAACCTCTTAAAAAGGTCTCCATGGTGAATCCCCTGCCTTCGCATAGCAACGCTTCCGCAGTTACGGATGCACATCTGTAGCCGCCCGCAATTGCGTAAGCGCCTATAAATTTCTATGAGTGCCGCAATTGTGGACAAGAATGGGACGTGTTCTAGATTTTGCGGATTGTTTCTACGGCCTGGACGTACATCCGTAAATATATGGAAAAGTGTCCGTGGCCAATGGTAATGAATAGGTCCGCAATTACATCTGTAAGGCCCCATGCACACAAACGTATTTTTGCGGCCGCAATTCACCCGCAAATCTGCGGGTGAATTGCGGCCCCATTCATTTCAATGGGCCCATGCACACGACCGTGGTTTCCATGGTCCGTGCATGGCCCAGGAGCCTGGACCGCAAAAGAGAACGGGCATGACTTATTACGGCCGTGTTCTGCGGTTCAGGCTCATAGAAATGAATTCACGCGGCCATGTGCACGGCCTGCGATTTGAGGGCGGCCCGCAGGTGAACACTCCGTGGCCGTCCGACCTGAAAATCACGGCCGTGCACATGGCTACGGTCGTGTGCATGGGATAAACTACTTTGTCATCCATTTTTTAAAAAGCAGGAGTCGGCCTCTCCCCAACCTACATGGCTGATAACAGGGAACATGTGGATATGCTGCGCAGCGCATGTAGATAATATAGGTTTTGTGCCTTTTATGCGTATTGTTACTGTGTTGACTTCCACCGTTACTTTTTTTTTTTTTCGGTTACGCATACACACCGCGTAAACACTGCAAATTAATTTCGGAAAATCCGCAGCGTATTCGAGTAGCAGCAGTGTGGGTGATAGTTCAACACATCTCATCCCCACACTGCGGGAAAAAAAGCAGCGGGAAAAAAACGCACAAAAATTGCCGTGCGGTTTCTTCAACTGCAGCATGTCAATTAATGCTGTGCAATCGCAGCTCTTCTGTTGCGGGTTTTCCCATCGAATTCAATGGGGTGCTTAAAGCCACAACAAAGTGGTGTGTGTTGCGACATTTGCGGCGGAATCAAAGCTATTTCGCCTCAAAAATAGCAAGCTAAAAAAATAATAATTATACAGTTCTACTTGCCCAGAGTTCCCTGCTTCTTCTCCAGTCTGGCCTCCTGGGATGACGTTTTATCTCAGGTCACATGGGCTGCAACGTCATCCCAGGAGGAGTAGAGAGAAGAGGGAGGGGGTAAGTATGAACGTTTTTTTTTTTTTTTTTCCAGCGCTGCCTTACGCACCGGAAATTCCGCTGGATAAACCTACCGCAATGTGGTGCGTTTTTTTTCCCGATGGAGTTCCCTGCAGTGTTCAGGGCGGATCCGCTGCGCAGCGTATCTGCCCTGAACACGCTGTAATCACTTGGCACAGATGTTTCCTGTTCCCTGCCGTTAATATTACCACTGACCTTTTTTTTTTATTTTCTTGCTGATTTTTTGCTGTCCTATAAACTCCTGCGCTTCTTTATAATTATAATGATATCTGAAGACACAAGACGGTGATTCAACCCTTAGATAATCCAGCGAAAACGTGATATTATCTATCTATCATCTTCTATATATTTTTTTTTTACTTGCGATTTTTGCGGCACATCGCTTTGATTCCGCCGCAAATATCGCAAGACACACTGCTTTGTTGCGGGTTAAAGCACCCCATTGAATTCAATGGGCAAACCCGCAACAGAAGAGTTGTGTATCCGCAGAATTAATTGACATGCTGCGGTTGAAGTAACCGCACCGCGGGTCAATTTATGTGCGCTTTTTTTTTTTTTTTGGGCGAATATTTACTGCGGTGTGGGGATGAGATTTGTTGAAATCTTACCCGCACTGCTGTACTGTAATAATGCGGATTTTCCACAACCCTTAGGGCTTATTCAGACAAACGTATAATACGTCCGTGCTACGCGCGTGATTTTCACACGGACCTATGTTAATGAATGGGGCCGTTCAGACTGTTAGTGCATTTCACGCAGCGTGTGTCCGGGTGCCGCGTGTGATTCGCGCAACAGTAGTAAAATGAATGAATGAATCCAGAAAAGCACGACGTGCTTTTCTGTTTGTAAGCATAAAACCAGAGTGTCATCGTGATGCTGGCTGCGCGAAAATCCCGCAGCCGCGCACCATATGCTGATGACACACGGAGCTTTTGCGTGTGCAAAAAGCAGCGTTTTTTGCGCGCGCAAAACTGACACGTCCGTGTGAATAAGGCCTTGGGGTATGTTCACACTAACTATTTTCAGCTGTTTTTTGGGCCGTAAACGTCCCGAAAAAAGGCTGAAAAATCGGAAGCAGGCCGTTTTTTTATGACTCCTTTTCCAAAAACGGCATGTAAAAAGACGCCAGTGAAAAAGAAGTGCAGGTCACTTCTTGGGACGTTTTTTGGAGCCGTTTTTCATTGACTATAGAAAAACAGCTCCAATTACATCCGTAAAAAAAGTCTGAAAATCAGGAGCTGTTTTCCCTTGAAAACAGCTCCGTATTTTCATACTTTTTTGTCAAGCGTGTGAACATAACCTAATAAGATGCTGTTCATGGCAACCTGTATTCTGTGAATGACGTGCTCACTGGGGCTGGTCTACGTCCTCTGAGAGGTCAAATGCGGCTAATGGTGCTGTATTCTGCTGACTGCCGTTTAATGGGGTTGTCCCAATAATGTTTAAAAGGAAGACGCCCTGACAATCGGCTGATCGCTACAGGTCCATTTTCTAAAATCCTTGGCGATCACTTGGAAATAAGGCAAAGTAGTACGTGGTCAAGCCAAGTCTGCCAGAGACGTAGCCTCTGGCCAAAAGAAGGGGTCCTGAGTGAGGGGACCCACTCTATATAACGTAATAATACAATACCCATATGGACAGGAGTTGTCCTATTCGGTGACACCACTTGACCTCCAGAGGAGCTGGCGGAATGTGTCTGGTCACTCACCGCCAGTGATGTCTGTTGCTAGGCAACCACCAAAGCTTATTCCGGTGCTGGCAAACCCAGTGCTCGCAAAAATTATTCAGTCTGAAGGACTTTACCAATTTCCCTTCACGTAGTATTCGGGTTTTTTTTTCGCCCCTAATGAGCTTTTAGGGCTGATCTGCAGAACATCAGCCGTTTCGACATTTTCAATTCCAGTTTCTGTCCATTTAGAACGTCCTCGGATTTATTCCTCTCATGAAATTGTTCCATTTATATTATTGGAAAATGAGGCGCGCTGTTAATTTCTAAAATATATGTGGAAACAAGGTCGTGTCTGATTCCATTACTGAATAATTCCAAACCGCTTCTCACCGTGGCCTGAGCTTCTCTCTCCGGTTTAATGATGGAAATATTTTAAGATTTATAGTGTTGATTTATAGGGCAAGGGGCATATGGTCTTAAAATTGCAGCACTGTAGTTAAAAATTTATATTCCTCTGTTTCTGGGAAAGTTGAGCGATAACCAATACGGCCTCTTGTCGGGCAACACTAGGGTTTGCCACCTGACTTTCCCTGGGTGCTGAAGGGCAAACAATATAGTTTTTTTCCTTGATATATTTCCATATCATTCTATTACTAGGCAGATTTAACATTCAGGAGTCCAGGAACACTGATCGACAACCTCTGTGGGGGCTGTAATGTCGGCCATATTGGTTGTCATCCAGCTTTCCCAGAATCCGATCTGAATTTCATTTTTGTTTTTAGTTCAGGAAAAGCTGAGTGACCATCAATATGGCCGACCCAGAGCTGTGAACAGTAAATCTGCCCAGTCATGCGACAATGTGCGAGATGAATGACCGTAAGAGATTATGTGGACTATGAAAGCTGGGAACTGTAATGTCGGCCATATTGGTTGCAGATATAACTAAGAATCGTCAGTTTCCTTGTCTGCGTACGTCAGTGATGCGTTCCCATTCAGATATGTCGCGTTGATGCCAATGCCGCCTCCATTGCCTGCCAGTACCTGGTTGGTTTGTTGTTTAGGAGGACTCGGGTTGAACGAGCTTCTGCTGTTTGGTCTGGCTGTGACCAGTGCGGGTGAACGGCTCCGACTCGTCCTGTTCTGCTGTGCCCGGGTGCAGCTGATGCCTTGTGGTGAACTCTCTATCTACTTGCCACGCTGGCGTCTTTCTAGAGTAACGTCTTGTGCGGGATTCATGGTGTTTTTCAAGAGCAGTTAGATACTATAATAGTATAATGCAAGTACATACATATATACATCTATTATGGATGTCATTGTTTTTCATGGGGCTGCCGAGTTCACTGGTAGCAGATTTGCTGACGGAAAATCCGCAGCTGAATACAGCAGCAGCAAAGTGAAAGATTTCAACGTGCTCATTTTCTGCAAGAAGCTTAAGGCCTGATTCACACGAACTTGTTAAACGTCCGTGGGACGGCCGTTGAATCAGCGGCCGTCCCACAAACCTATGTAATTCAATGTGGCCGTCCACACAGCCGTTGTTTCAACGGACCGCGTGAAGGGTCCGTGAGAAAATAGGACTTGTCCTATCTTTTCACGTATCCCTCCATAGGCTCTGAACTATGGTGCATGCGTGACATCGCGTCCCACAGCGCTGAGCACTGATGCACCTTGGACGTGAAAAACGGCAGTTTTTCACATCCAAGGTGCGCAACGCTCGTGTAAATAAGGCCTTGTTAAGCCAAGTTCACAGGTAACAGATTTGCGGACAGAAAATCCGCCGCGGAATACAGCAGCAGCAAAGTGAATGAGATTTGAACGTGCTCACGCTTCAGAGATTTTCTGCACAGAGGCTTAAAGCGTAGACGGATATTAGATGTAGTGCTACCAGTAAGGCCGGATTCACACGAGCGTGTTCAGTCCGTGATATACAGACTGTATGCCGGCAGTATTTCCTGGACCGAACACTCTGCAGGGAGCCGGGCTCTTATCATAGTGATCTATGACGCTAGGAGTCGCTGCGGGACAACTGTCCCGTACAGAAAACAGGATTACAGTACGGGACAGTTTTTAGCGTCACACATACACATACACTTGTGTTTTTGGTTCTTTCTATCCCTCTGTTTGCAGAAGTTACCGCCGTTCACTGTAAGAAAATCAAATATCTTCCCCTCTTTTCCATGCTGTTTCACTGATAAACTAAAAGATTGGTAATCTGCAGCTACATCCCCCTCCTCCATCTACATCCCTCCTTAGCAGGGAAATGGGCCGCACGGTGGTTCAGTGTTTAACACTGTTACATTAAGGCCGCAATGCGGGTGAATTGTGCACCCGTTTATTTCTATGGGCTCATGCACACAACCGTGATTTCCACAGTCCGCGCGTTGGCCGGAAATCCAATCAATGTGTGGAAATCAATGTGTGTTTACAAAAACTGCTACCAGCAGACAAGTTCCTCTTGCTCCAACTGACATTAGTAACGAAATAAATGAATGGACAAACTTTATTGTGCTTGTATTTAAGCAAAAGGACTAACTATACTTAATGGTTAAAATTAGTAACATCTCCTCCGTTTGAAGGTATCGATAGGCAGTGCACATAAGACCATGTGTGTATTGTAGCCAGTGTTGCTCGGCGGCTGCAGACCGGCAAGTCAAACAGACAATATAGGCAGAGACCAACGGAGGTGCATATTAAATTAAAATTGTGAGTGTCAGAGCCCCCCCCCCCCCCCCCGACATGTTTCGCTGTGCTAGACCGTGTCCTCAGGGGTTCAGGGGCTTATGAATCAATGTGTGTGCACAGTCCGTGATTTATGGGCAGTCCGCAGAGTGTCATCCGATGACACTCCGCGGTCGTCCGTGCCACAATCACGGGCCGTGCACACTGCTACAGTCATGTGCATGAAGCCTTAGGCCTAATTCACACGAGCGTGTTCGGTCCGTGTGTCGGCCGCATTTCCCGGACCGAAAACACTGCAGGGAGCCGGGCTCCTAGCGTTATAGTTATCTATGACGCTAGGAGTCATTGCCTCGATGTGTGTGTTCGGTCTGGGAAATGCGGCCGACACGGACCGTATATCACGGACCGAACACGCTCATGTGAATCAGGCCTCACTTTGTATGTTGTATCGGTGTTTGCGTAGGTTTACTCCGGGTCCTCTAGAGCGGCCCTAGGGTGCATGTGTCTGACATATGTAAATTAGATTGTGAGCCCCCTCTCCACGGTTGCTTCTTCCCAGTTCTGGAGGCCAAAAAGGAACAAAAACAATAACTTTTTACCAAACAATCGAGACTATATAGGGCGCAGGTTTGGAGCAGATGTGCGGAGCGCTGATTACAGCTGTTCCTTTCCCATGGCCAGTCTATCATTACACAGGGCTGGATACAGTGCAGACCTCTCGCTTTGATGGTGCATGCGGCCTCTGAACATATATTTAGCAGCGTCTCACTTTTGAAGCTAAGATTAGTCAGTTCTCTCTAAATTTGCACTAGGCAGCACATCAGTCCATACTGACCACAAACTGAACATATGCTTATGGTTTTAGGGGCGAGGCGCGTTCTGCAGCAGCACCTGGTACAGAGCTCTGTCCTACGAGATGTTCTGCAGCTGCATTAATAAAAGCTGTACACGAGTGAATTATGTATAGTCCCACAACAATGGCAGCCATTACAGTACTTGTATTGTAAACCATCTTTCCCCAGACCCTGAACGGCATTGCATTTCTTTCTTCACAGGCACAGAAGTCCTGTAGTTCTGGCATTATAGTCATGAAACAGGAGGCTCAGCATGAACAGCAAAAAAGAGCACTGAAAATAAGAGTACCCAGTGCTCACGCAGTATGCGATTAGTGATTGTCAGGTCTCAATTGACTTCTTAGGGGGTGTCTCATGCCCTATATGGGAATATGGACGTCAGAGGGGGATCCCACACTCCGGACTCCCCTCTATGAGCAAGAACAGAGAGCCTCTGAGTCCTGCCGTAGATTTGCCCTGCAGCGACCTATGCAGGGGAAATATATGGCCGGGGAGAGTTTGGTTTGGCCATAACAGCTGGGGTTCCAAGAGCCGGACACGCTGTGATCAGCTGATTGCTGTTGTGGCTATTAACCCCTTAACACAAAATAACGTACATGTACATCGGAGTGATCGCACGGGCATGGGTGATTGACAGTCGGTCTCCCGCACTAACCACCCACATACAGCTACACCGACGGGAAAATAAAAAAAGATTTGGCTCTTGTAATGTGGTGGCCTAAAAACTTAATTCCATGAAGTGTGCTATTATTGTGCAGTAAAACATAAAAAAAAGATACATATTTGGTTTCACTCCTAGAATAAACGTAGCGCGCTATTTATTTTGCATGGTGAATGACGTAAATTTAAACCGCAAAAAAACAATGGCCGAATTGCAGATGTTTTTACTCACTCCCCCCCCCAAAAGTTGTTGTTTTTGAATAAGTTTTTAATGAAAAATCACAGCTCCTCCTGCAAAAAACAAGCACTCCTACACCTCCATCGATGGAAAAATAAAAAACTTATGGTTCTTGGAAAGGGGGAATGCAAAAAAAATTGTTGTGGTCCTTACCGCAAAAATATTAACTAACCTGGGTTGCCCAGGCAGGGGCGGTTTTCATACTGATGACCTATCCACCGGATAATTCATCAGTATACAGTATGATCGATAGGGGTCCGACACTCGGACCCCGTACTGATCAGCTGTTCCGTCTGTCTTTGGCATTGGAAGCTATGCAGTGGTTGGTGCAGGAGGCTCTGACCACTATATAGCGGCCGTGCTGGGTTAGTGCAGCTCCGCTCCTATTCACTTGAAGCACGACCGCTATACCGTAACCGGAGTCTTCTGATTCTGGCACGACCACTGCATAGCTTCTGGCACCGGGAGCAGCCAAAACAGCTGATCGGCGCAGGGTCCGGGTGTCAGACCCCCACCGATCATATATTGATGACCTATCCTGTGGATAGGTCATCAGTTTGTAAAACCGCCCCATGCCCATACAACCCCTTTAAGAGAAGGGTCTGTCACCGCTTTATTGGAGAGTGACTGTGCATGTGTAGCCACTTCTCTGCCAGAAACGGGTACTGGGCTCCCCATTAGTGGAATCTAAAGGAAACGAATTCCCTTCCATGTTGCGCACACTGAGCTGTTCCCCCCCCCCCGGCCATCTGCGCCTTCATGCTGACATTTCTTTTTCCACCTTCCATCATCTCGGATGAAGGTCAGGCCTCTGTGAACAACGTGTTTGTTTTCCATCGGAGGGATTCATTGACCTCTCCTGCCCTCCTGGACTCTGCCCAGGACATGTTTTACTCCGTCAATTGTTTTACAATTTTTTTCCATCCATACAAACTAATAAAAACCGAGCACAAATAAAGATGAAAGGCCGAGAAGTGAGCTGAAGAATGCCGGAGAGAAGGCTGGATATCTACATTCCTCTTCTTATCCTTTATATGGATAGAAAACCACTAACCTGCCATAAAAGATGCATTAAAGGCCTCATGTATTAGGACTATCTGGTTGCTATGGGCACTAGGCTTTCCTAAGAGACCATCTTATGTGTTCTAGGACTTTCAATACTTGTTTAGTGTGCTTCTTCTGAACAACATGTTCCCTTCATGTTTTATATTTTTTATGTTCTGATGCATTTAAAATGTAAAAATGTGTCTTTATTAAAAGTATCGTACCTGTTTGTGGTTACAGCCCCTATGTGGTGCTATGTCTCCACGGTAACAGACTACAAGCAAACTCTATCTGATCCTGCAGTCATGCTCTCCTATATATATACACTGCCGTTCAAAAGTTTGGGGTCACCCAGACATTTTTGTGTTTTCCATGAAAACTCACACTTATATTTATCAAGTGAGTTGCAAAATGACTAGAAAATATAGTCAAGACATTGACAAGGTTAGAAATAATGATTTTTATTTGAAATAATAATTTTCTCCTTCAGACTTTGCTTTGGTCTTGGAATGCACCATTTGCAGCAATTCCAGCATTGCAGACCTTTGGCATTCTAGCTGTTAATTTGCTGAGGTAATCGGGAGAAATTTCACCCCATGCTTCCAGAAGCCCCTCCCACAAGTTGGATTGGCTTGATGGGCACTTCTTGCGTACCATACGGTCAAGCTGCTCCCACAACAGCTCTATGGGGTTGAGATCTGGTGACTGCGCTGGCCACTCCATTACAGATAGAATACCAGCTGCCGGCTTCTTCCCTAAATAGTTCTTGCATAATTTGGAGGTGCTTTGGGTCATTGTCCTGTTGTAGGATGAAATTGGCTCCAATCAAGCGCTGTCCACAGGGTATGGCATGGCGTTGCAAAATGGAGTGATAGCCTTCCTTATTCAAAATCCCTTTTACCTTGTACAAATCTCCCACTTTACCAGCACCAAAGCAACCCCAGACCATCACATTACCTCCACCATGCTTGACAGATGGCATCAGGCACTCTTCCAGCATCTTTTCAGTTGTTCTGCGTCTCACAAATGTTCTTCTGTGTGATCCAAACACCTCAAACTTCGATTCGTCTGTCCATAACACTTTTTTCCAATCTTCCTCTGTCCAATGTCTGTGTGCTTTTGCCCATTTATTAGCCAGTCTCATATATGGCTTTTTCTTTGCCACTCTGCCCTGAAGGCCAGCATCCCAGAGTCGCCTCTTCACTGTAGACGTTGACACTGGTGTTTTGCGGGTACTATTTAATGAAGCTGCCAGTTGAGGACCTGTGAGGCGTCTATTTCTCAAACTAGAGACTCTAATGTACTTGTCTTGTTGCTCAGTTGTGCAGCGGGGCCTCCCACTTCCCTTTCTACTCTGGTTAGAGCCTGTGTGTTCTGTCCTCTGAAGGGAGTAGTACACATACCGTTGTAGGAAATCTTCAGTTTCTTGGCAATTTCTCGCATGGAATAGCCTTAATTTCTAAGAACAAGAATAGACTGTCGAGTTTCACATGAAAGCTCTCTTTTTCTAGCCATTTTTAGAGTTTAATCGAACCCACAAATGTAATGCTGCAGATTCTCAACTAGCTCAAAGGAAGGTCAGTTTTATAGCTCCTCTAAACAGCAAAACTGTTTACAGCGGTGCTAACATAATTGCACAAGGGTTTTCAAGTGTTTTCTAATCATCCATTAGCCTTCTAACACAGTTAGCAAACACAATGTACCATTAGAACACTGGAGTGATGGTTGCTGGAAATGGGCCTCTATACACCTATGTAGATATTGCATTAAAAACCAGACGTTTGCAGCTAGAATAGTCATTTAGCACATTAACAATGTATAGAGTGTATTTCTGATTAATTTAATGTTATCTTCATTGAAAAAAACTGTGCTTTTCTTTCAAAAATAAGGACATTTCTAAGTGACCCTAAACTTTTGAACTGTAGTGTGTGTGTGTGTGTGTGTATATATATATTAGTTACCAAGAAGTAGGGGACAAATACAAGATAATGACTGCAGGATCAGACTACACACGGTTTGCTTGTAGTCTGTTAATTAAAAAAATACAAATAAAATAGATTTATGACAAATTTGGTTCTCTTCTTCTATTAAAGTAAATGTTCCCCTTTTAACACCATGTTTTTAGGTCCAACTAATTTCTATTGACTAATTTCATAATAAGGGTCGGAGCTCCATTTTTCTGATACATCGCTTCCGAAAACACAAGCATGGACATAGAGTTTAAAGGGGTTGTTTACGCACTGACAACTGATGACCTATCCACAGGATAGGTCATCAGTATATGATCGGTGGGGGCCTGGCACCCGGACCCCTCAACGATCAGCTGCCTCCGGGCACCGGATGTCTATGCCGGAAGCAGATGGCTCCAGTCACGGAATAGTTGCCGAGTTGCTATTTATGAGTTGCAGCCATCTGCTTCCGACTCCAACTACTGCATAACCTTCATAACATCTGGCGCAAGGGGCAGCTGATCGGCAGCTGATTCTGTGGATAGGTAATCGGTGGTCAGTGCCAGGAACAAACCCTTTAAATGATAAAATTCTAGCCACGATAGTGGGAGCATACTGCTTACTATTTTATTATTGAGTTTATTGTAGAACAATATGCAGTAATCTCCCAAGCTCCTCCTAGTGGTGGCTGCAGGCAGTCACAATCTTATCAATGGTGTTCAAGGATGGATATTCATTTTAGGGTACCCACACACATGGCAGATTTGTTGCTGATTTTCAGTAGGGAATGGGCAGCAAAATCTGCATGTGTTACGTTACTGTCTAACACCTCAGGCCAAGCCACCTGCACTGTCAGGGACTATGTTCACAGAATCTGTTACATCAAATCCACACAAATTATTACCCATCACTTTTTCTCCCTAATGCCGCCCCTATCTGCTCTTATGCCTACGATAAAAATGTATGTGCTTTACGCCCACTTTACTAATTCCATCTAAAGGCAGAAGGTGCACTACAAGAAAATGGTGACCTTTTGTACGCCAGCATTATAACGCAGGTGTTGTCAGTGGTACCAGTACATGCATTTGGCATCGTTCTACAAGGGAGAGAGCGGGGATTATATTGTGATAGATTCAATTTTTAAAAAAAAGTCGGAAAATTTAGTAAATTTGCATCCCCCCCCCCCCCCGTTTTTACCTACATAGAACTTAAAAAATAAAAAAATCAAGGTACCGGTTCTGTCTTGGTACCACATAGAAGCCCCATCTGTGCCCAAAAAGAAAACATTTTTGGGCGTCTGTGTGTCTGTCCAAAAGGTGAAATTTTGCTGTGGATATTCAGGTATCAGAAGCTCTTGGTCCTGAAATGGTTAAATATATTTTCACATGAATGGAACTGAGAAGTACCACAGGCCCACTTTAACCATAGGGCAAATGGTGCAACTTCACCTCGGGCCCCTTTTCAACTTTCTGCATCCTTTTGGATAACCCTGGCACCACCATTCACTCTTGTAAGCAAAAGGCCACTATAGGCCTGTAGCCTACTAGACGCGAAGGACGCTGACACATCGGTAGAGTAAGATCAGCTCCAATCTGACCAGGAAGAACGGCTGCAAGCTTTCAGTGGCCTGGAGAAGTTAACCCTCTTTGCCTACCCGGGAACATGACTGCTCTGCTAGACCCACAGTACTGCGTTGGCATAGCCTACTGACCAGGTTCCGGAGCTGACACAACCTGAGCAGCAATGCCCCCTGGAACCTGGTCGCTGCCTCCAACCGTACCTGTGACATCCTGGAGAACAGAAGGTCGCAGAGCCCATTGCCATGTTTGGTCCTCTGGCACAGGCAAGTCTGCTGTATAAAGGTAAATTTCGGGTTGATCTGCTCCCAAAACACCATGTTCTCATTCCTGTAAAGTCCGGCTCAAAGTGTGTATGAATATAAATGGGCAAAGGGCCAATTCTTGACATCTTTGCACTGGGCCCACTTATGTGTTAAAACGGCCCATAGTTGCCTATTTGGATGAGCAGCCGTGTCCATGTAATTAACTAAAGGGATGCAGCCCCTTCTTTCTGTTGATCGGCGGAGTTCCCGGTGGTTGGGTCCCCACCAATCAAAGATTGATCGCCTCTCCAAAGGATAGATTATTGATGTGCAAGTCCTTTGCCATCACTGAATGACGTCCTTTTTTTTTTTTTTTTTTTTTTTTTTTGTTTTCTCTACCTGCTTATTAACCAATCGTTGGCTTTAATAGGTAACAGATTTTCCTTTTGATTGAATATTTTATTCTTTACTTGCAAAGAAAAAAAACCATAATTATTTCTGGGTTACTGTAAAAATACTGCAGACTCACTCCAGTATTGTGTGACTTGTGCTTGCACCATACAGTGTAGTCAGCGTCCCATGTGGCTCATGCTTTAAGATTCACCGAGAACCGTGACACCATGCGACAAGAAGCCAAGTTACCGCAGAGTCTGAGTCACCAGCGGCCTTTCGATACCCCACAATGAAACAATGCAGCCCATTAAATAATAGCATTGGGGCATCATAAAAACAAGCCGTATGGATAATCTCCTAGGAAGCCAGGAATCTATTACAAATCAATATGTGAATGAGTGTGGACTGCAGAATTGCATATATGCCTTTTATTTATTGCAGATTTTGACTTGTACCGGTGGTGATATCATTTACCAGCTGGCTCCATTGCTGTTTTTCACCTCGTATTTCCCATGTGTTCCTAATAATTCATCCTCGTAAAATTCCGCTACGTTATAGTTTGTAAATCTAGTAATGGTAATATAGGAAGGAATAATAAGTAGGCGGTATAATAGGTACTGTATAAAAAGTCAGTGATTTTCTTAAAGGGGTTCTCCTATGTGGATCATGCCATCTCCTATGTTGTTCTTTGTCTTAAAGGGGTTTGCCCAGCAGGGACATTTATGGCATATCCTCAGGATAAGCCATAAGTGTCAGATGTGGGTCCCACCTCTGGAACCCGCATCTATCTCTAGAACGAGTCCCCCTAAACCATGTTCTACCTTTCTCTGTTCCTGCTGCCTCCCGGGCCACTCCGTAATTTTGGACCATGTAATCGGCGAAAACCGTGTAGCTCGCTGAGACACGCTGTTTCCCGAACTGACATTCGCTTCTAAGGGCGCTCCAAAAATAGTGTAGCTCAGCGAGCGATTCTGTTTCTGAAAATTACGTCCATGCAATCACAAAGTGGCCCGGGAGGCAGCTGGAACCGAAAAAGGTAGAACGGGGTTTAGGGGGGCCAGTTCTAGAGAGAGGTGTTTGTCCTGAGGAGGGATCCGCATCTATCTGACATTTATGGCATCCTGTGAATATGCCATAAATGTCCCTGATGGGCAAACCCTTTTAAATTGGCACTTTGTGGTCTTTATAAGAACCCTCAGTTTTTCTATAAAAATATTACATAATATGGAGAGTGAATTGTTTAAAGTACCGATACCCTATTTTTTAGCATGTAAACCGTGGATCCGCTAGTTCCTCTGCATTCATCTAATATGGCCACCGGCTTCTCAGTCTACCCTATACATACTGTGCTTGAGGAGTCTGAGACACTCCCCCCTGCTCCCAGATGGTCCAGTGCTGAGGACGTCGGCACCGTGTCCATCCTCATCTTTTAGTGATGTCATCATCTGCTCTGGTCCATCTAAGAGCAGGGTCTAGTGTCTAAGACTCATGAGAACTTGCTGGCCATTTTAGATGATAATAGGGGGAACTGGGAATTGGCACATCCAGAAACGTTAAAAGGAGGGCGTTTTAGGTGGAACCGGAGGGTTGTTTTATTCGCTGAGTTCCCATGCACACTATTATCTTTTACTAATAAAGGAGGTCCTTTCCTGCCCAGCCGCTTCTGCAGCTCTTCTCTCCAATAGGCAACAGATGCAAATAAGAACATCCACTAAAATGCACCCCAGTGCCAATTCGGTGTACAAATGTAGAAAACACCACATGTAGACATTGGCTTAGCTACAAGTCAGTCTGCTCTTGGTAAGGGTGGTGCGAAGTGGCACAGGAAGGTTCTCCTTGATAACAGCCATGGCCTCACCAAGCCTGCCATCTGTTGTCTAGCTTACAGGGGAGGCGTCAAGTTGATTCTCTGGCCACATATGCAAAGAAACCAGCGGCGTCCTGAACGTCCTGCATAACTCGGTCACCTACACAGAGCATGCCCAGAGAAAGACGGTCACCGCTTAGAGTTGCCACCAGACCAGTAAACGAACGGCTCAGCTGGTGTTTACTCTGCGAGGCCGGTTAAAAGTAAAATACCTTTATTGGTAATGGCAATTGCCAGTATTTTTGCATAATAAGACAGGGCATGCGCAATCGGGTTACTTCCTATTTGGTATGGATGCACCTCGTTTTCCAGTTCTACCCTAGGAATGTCAGCAACATTAGCGCCACGTCAGTGTGGGATTGGTGCCGGTGGGAGATGCAGCGGGGAAGGCAGCGAAAATCTAGAGGCTCCTATTCAGCAGCCGGATACGTGCACCTTGCCTGCCTGCTGAGCCCGAGAGTCAAGAGCGGGGGTCGGAGGAGGATAGTGAGTGACCTACAGGGAGTCATTGTCTGTTTGAGGCTCCCAGATCTAACTGGCAAATCACACTTATTGGGAAGTCACACCCCAAAACCACACCAACTTTTTACCTATATTGGGGTGTATTTACACATGTACCGTTTTTTGCGTAAAATCACAGCAAAAAAACACCATAATGGCATGTGTAAACTCAACCTGAACTTGGCCGGTAGTTTGGGGGGTAAAATGTGGCAACTTTATCACCGCTATATATGTGATACATGCGCTCGACTCCAGGACCGCAGTTTTTACGGCTTCAGAGGTTTATCCTGCTTATCTACACAACGTCTTGTTCGCTCTAAAGTGACCAGACACCTGACATATCAGGAATTGCCTACTTGATAGACTTAGCCAATTCCCTACAAATGTTGGGTGTTCTAACCATTATGTGGTTACGACTGTGTGTACATAATATCCGAGACCTGTCCTGCACGGTTACATACACAGCTGTTCTCTATGTGTACAGAGGATACATCTCACTGGTCATCGGAAAAGTCTAAGATTGCGGTTATTTCCATATGATGACCTTTCTAGATATGGAAATATAAACAGATGTATGCAGATAGTTGTTCCATGCACAGCTAGTTTCCATTATATACATGGCCAAAAGCGTGCCCTGCTTTTTCCTTTTTTTTTTTTTTTAAATGCAAGTTATTTGAATAACAAAAATTTTTTTTTATATATATATTCACACCGCGTTCCAAATTATTATGAAATGTTCTTTTTCGCTGATTTTCCTAAATAAAAAACTCAAAATGCACTGATTCACATTATTATGCACAACAGAGATCAAAACATTTTAAAGGTTGTAAAGAGAACTAAAATGGTCATTTGTTGAATTTGCAGCATCAGGAGGTCATATTTACAGAAATCAAAAGCTCTTTCAATCAAAAAAAACTTAGCAGGCCAAGTTACATGTTAACATAGGACCCCTTCTCTGATATCACCTTCACAATTCTTGGATCCATTGAATTTGTGAGTATTTGGATAGTTTCTGCTTGAATATCTTTGCAGGATGTCAGAATAACCTCCCAGAGCTTCTGTTTTGATGTGAACTGCCTCCCACCCTCATAGATATTTTGCTTGAGGATGCTCCAAAGGTTCTCAATAGGGTTGAGGTCAGGGGAACATGGGGGCCACACCATGAGTTTCTCTCCTTTTTTATGCCCATAGCAGCCAATGACACAGAGGTATTCTTTGCAGCATGAGATGGTGCATTGTCATGCATGAAGATAATTTTGCTACGGAAGGCACGGTTCTTCTTTTTGTACCACGGAAGAAAGTGCTCAGTCATAAACTCTACGTACTTTGCAGAGGTCATTTTCACACTGTCAGGGACCCTAAAGGGGCCTACCAGCTCTATCCCAATGATTCCAGCCCAAAACATGACTCTGCCACCTCCTTGCTGACGTCGCAGCCTTCTTGGGACATGGTGGCCATTCACCAACCATCCACTACTCCATCCATCTGGACCATCCAGGGTTGCATGGCACTCATCAGTAAACAACACGGTTTGAAAATTAGTCTTCATGTATTTCTGAGACCACTGCAACCGTTTCTGCTTGTGAGCATTGTTTAGGGGTGGCCGAATAATAGCTTTATGCACACTTGCAAACCTCTGGAGGATCCTACACCTTGAGGTTCGCGGGACTCCAGAGGCACCAGTGGCTTCAAATACCTGTTTGCTGATTTGCAATGGCATTTTAGCAGTTGCTCTCCTAATCCTATTAATTTGTCTGGCAGAAACCTTCCTCATTATGCCTTTATCTGAACGAACCCGTCTGTGCTCTGAATCAGCCACAAATCTTTTCACAGTACGATGATCACGCTTAAGTTTTCTTGAAATATCCAATGTTTTCATACCTAGTGCAATACCTTTGGACAATTCCATGCTTTTCGGCAGCAGAGATCTTTTTTCTTTCCCATATTGCTTGAAACCTGTGGCCTGCTTAATAACGTGGAACGTCCTTAAGTAGTTTTCCTTTTGATTGGGCACACCTGGCAAACTAATTATCACAGGCGTCTGAGATTGATTACAATGATCCAAAGAGCCCTAAGACACAATACCATCCATGAGTTTAATTGAAAAACGAATAATTAAATGTTTGACACTTAAATCCAATGTGCATAATAATTTGGAACACGGTGTGTGTGTGTGTGTGTATATATGTATGTGTGTGTATATATATATATATATATAGATAGATATATAAATCCATGCCCCCCAAAAGTTCCGGAACACCCTCATAACTTTTGAACGGCTCTAGGTAGAGGGTTGAAATTTGGTGGGATTTAATGGGGTCATAAATTCTACAAGATAACGGCAAAACCAACCACCCCCCCACCCCCTTGGGGGCGGTGGGGTGGGCGGGGGTTGCTAAATCTTAAATGGCATGGGGGGGGGTCGAGTTCGGGCTCATTTGAAAGCTCTTTTCAATAAGAAAACAATGCTGCAATCGTACCACGCGGGTGAAATCCTAAATGTGTGTGAGCTTGGGAATGTCACATCAAGGTGACTTTACCCCTTAATGACCGCCAACACGACTTTTCACGGCAGTCATTAATGGGCTTTATTCTAGGCCGCCGCCTTTTCACGGCGGCCTAATCAACGTCCTGCACGGGTCTCACGTGCAGGCTGGTGTCGGGGCTCGGCTGTCTGATGTCAGCCGGGCTCCTGCTCCAACGGTAGCGATCAAAGTTTACTTAGATTGTGGCCGTTTAACCCTTCAAATGCCGCAGTCATTGAGTTGTTTACAGAGGGAGTGAGCTCCCTCTGTTACCCATCGGCGGCCCGCAAATGCAATTGCGGGCATCCGATGGGGTGCCATGGCAGCCGGGGGTCTAGCAAAGACCCCCAGGTCTGCCCTGGCTATATGCCTATTAGGACGTGCCAGAAGCATGTCCTAATAGATGCCTGTCCGTTCTTTACTGACCGGCAATAATCCGGTATACGAAGTATACCAAAGCATTATAGCAGCGATCTGAAGATCGCATAGTGAAGTCTTCTAGTGAGACTGAAAAAATAATTAATGTGAAATAAAAATGAATAAGGTACTTAAAAAAAACATATTTTTTTGCCATAATTTTTTATTTTATTTATTTAGTAAAAGTGTCAAAATAGAATAAAAACGACACATATATGGTATCTCCGCAATCGTAATGACCCCAACAAAAAGTTATCATATTATTTAAACCGCGAGGCCCCACAAAAAAAAAATTCAAAAAAACAATGGCAAAATTGCTATTTTCCCCCAAAATAATAAGATTGATCAATAAGTCCCATGTACCCCAAAATGGTAGCAATGAAGACACGCACACGCACACAGTTTGTAGTTGTTAAATACCGGAAGAATGATGAATCCCGGGGTCCTTATCTCGGGCTGTGTACACACACGCATGCACAAAAATGAGAGGCAGGGGGGCTCACGTTAATCTAGCACCCAGATGAGATGTAAATCCAACCGTGCGACCTCTGCACGGTACATTTTGGGTAATGCTAACACCGGCGGTAGCCAGGTCTGGTTCACAAAGGCAGCGCAGATGGTAAAATATCAAATCGCTAATAAATATTGTAAGTTTGAGTAATTGTTTGTGCGCATATATACACAGTGGAGTCACATTATTATGACCACCTCCTACTTTCGACGTCGGCAGCGCACAGTCCATAGAGGAAGTGATGTGTGGTGAGCTTGGTTGGTATATAAGGTGTGCGATAGGCTGTCTGAACACATATCACTCGTTGTTGCCATGGGTATAAGGGGCGATTTATCAGAGTTGTAAAAAGGGATGATTATTGGCATTTGGGCCAACGATGGAAGTCTTTCTCAAACAGCGCAGTTTGTGAATGGTTCGTGTGCTACTGTGGTGAAAGTGTATCAGGAGTGGACAAATGGGACCATTGGGAATAACCGATGTGGGAACTGCGGAGCACTACGTGCCACTGATGTGAGAGGTGAACATCAGCTACGAGGGTGCCCAAGGTCTGAACGACACTTCAGTGGAGCAACTCGCCGTGAAAATCAACCAGGGGGCTACCAGACGTGTCTAAAACCTCTCCTCTATACTACGCCACACAGGAGAGCTGACAGATCCTCTATACTACACCACACATGAGAGCTGATAGATCCTCTTTATTACACCACACAGGAGAACTGACAGCTCCTCTATACTACACCACACAGGAGAGCTGACAGATCCTCTATACTACACCCCACAGGAGAGCTGACAGATCCTCTATACTACACCATACATGGGAGCCGACAGATCTTCCATACTACACCACACAGGAGAGCTGACAGATCCTCTATACTACACCACACAGGAGAGCTGACAGATCCTCTACACTACACCACACAGGAGAGCTGACAGATCCTCTATACTACACCCCACAGGAGAGATGACCGCTCCTCTATACTACACCACACAGGAGAACTGACAGATCCTCTATACTACACCCCACAGGAGAGATGACCGCTCCTCTATACTACACCACACAGGAGAGCTGACAGATCCTCTATACTACACCACACAGGAGAGCTGACAGCTCCTCTATACTACACCACACAGGAGAACTGACAGCTCCTCTATACTACACCACACAGGAGAGATGACAGCTCTTCTATACTACACCACACAGGAGAGCTGACAGCTCCTCTATACTACACCACACAGGAGAGCTGACAGATCCTCTATACTACAACACACAGGAGAGCTGACAGCTCCTCTATACTACACCACACAGGAGAGCTGACGGATCCTCTATACTGCACCACACAGGAGAGCTGACGGATCCTCTATACTGCACCACACAGGAGAGCTGACGGATCCTCTATACTGCACCACACAGGAGAGCTGACGGATCCTCTATACTGCACCACACAGGAGAGCTGACGGATCCTCTATACTGCACCACACAGGAGAGCTGACGGATCCTCTATACTGCACCACACAGGAGAGCTGACGGATCCTCTATACTGCACCACACAGGAGAGCTGACGGATCCTCTATACTGCACCACACAGGAGAGCTGACGGATCCTCTATACTGCACCACACAGGAGAGCTGACGGATCCTCTATACTGCACCACACAGGAGAGCTGACGGATCCTCTATACTGCACCACACAGGAGAGCTGACGGATCCTCTATACTGCACCACACAGGAGAGCTGACGGATCCTCTATACTGCACCACACAGGAGAGCTGACGGATCCTCTATACTGCACCACACAGGAGAGCTGACGGATCCTCTATACTGCACCACACAGGAGAGCTGACGGATCCTCTATACTGCACCACACAGGAGAGCTGACGGATCCTCTATACTGCACCACACAGGAGAGCTGACGGATCCTCTATACTGCACCACACAGGAGAGCTGACGGATCCTCTCTACTGCACCACACAGGAGAGCTGACGGATCCTCTATACTGCACCACACAGGAGAGCTGACGGCTCCTCTATACTACACCACATCGGAGAGCTGACACCTCTTTACTGCTTATCTGGTGGGCACTTCTCTTTGGAGGAACGATGTAAGTCAGCTATTCTCCTGAATTTATTTTTTTTTTTTTATATATTTTTTATTTTTAGATTATTCCTGATTCAAAGGTATTCAGTGGCCCAAGAAATGCTGACATGTGCCCTCTCTGCACTGCTCACCTGGTATTGGGATTCAACGAGGGAAGGGAAGCAGTCACATATAGGGTAAAAAGCATATGCAAAGCATATTCTTGTCCTCTGATCGCCACATCCTGTTCCATTTTAGCAGAACATTGTGGTTATGTCAGCAGCTTCGATGCAACAGTGTTGTGACAACATGGTGGATGTCTGCTTTACAGATGAGATCTAAATCAGGTTTTCAGGTCATTTTTAACCCCATGTATGTAATATTACTACATAGTAGTAACCCACGTGACCTCATTTTAGGCATTGGTGAATATTTCTTAACCCCTTAAGGACGCAGCCTAGTTTGGGCCTTAAGGCTCAGAGCCCATTTTTAAAATCTGACATATTTCACTTTATGTGGTAATAACGTCGGAATGCTTAAACCTATCCAAGCGATTCTGAGATTGTTTTCTCGTGACACTTTGGGCTTCATGTTCGTGGTAAAATTTGGTCGATATATTCAGTCTTTATTTGTGAAAAATTGCAAAATTTAGAGAAAATTTACAAAAAATAGCATTTTTCAGTATTTAAATGCATCTGCTTGAAAAACAGACGGATATACCACCCAAAATAGTTACTAGTTCACATTTCCCATATGTCTACTTAAGATTGGCATCGTTTTTTGAACATTATTTTATTTTTCTTGGACGTTGCAAGGCTTAGAACATAAACAGCAATTTCTCATATTCTTAAGAAAATTTCAAAAGCCTTTTTTTGAAGGTACCGGTTCAGTTCTGAAGTGGATTTGAGGGGCCTATGTATTAGAAACCCCCATAAAACACCCCATTTTAAAAACTAGACCCCTCAAAGTATTCAAAACAGCATATAGAAAGTTTTTTAACCCTTCAGGCATTTCACAGGAATTAAAGCAAAGTGGAAATGAAATTTGCAAATTTCATTTTTTCTGCTGAATTTCAAATTTATTAAATTTTTTTCTGTAACACAGAAGGTTTTACCAGAGAAATACTACTAAATATGTGTTGTCCAAATTCTGCAGTTTTTATAAATGTCCCACATGTGGCCCTACTGCGCTCGTGGACTAAAACACAAGCCCTAGAAGCAAAGAAGCACCTAGTGCATTTTAAGGCCTCTTTTTTATTAGAATATATTTTAGGCAGCATGCCAGGTTTGAAGAGGTGTTGAGGTATCAAAACAATGGAAACCCACCAGAAGTGACCCCATTTTGGAAATTACACCCCTCAAGGAATTCATTTATGGTTTTTGTTATCATTTTGACCGCACAGTTTTTTCACAGCACCTATTTGAATTGGGCTGTGAAATGAAAAAAATGATATTTTTTCCAATAAGATGTAATTTTTGATCAAAATTTCTTATTTTCACAGGGAACAACATACCCCATTTTGTTGCCCAATTTGTCCTGAGTGCAGCAATACCCTATTTGTGGTGATAAACTGCCGTTTGGGCCCATGGGAGGGCTCAGAAGGAAAGGAGCGCTATGTGTTTGTTGGAGTCCAGATTTTGCTGGATTGGTTTTCGGGTGCCATGTCGCATTTGCAGAGCCCCAGAGGTATCAAAGCAATGGAAACCCACCAGAAGTGACCCCATTTTGGAAACTACACCCCTCAAGGAATTAATTTATGGTTTTTGTTATCATTTTGACCGCACAGTTTTTTTACAGCACCTATTTGAATTGGGCTGTGAAATGAAAAAAATGATATTTTTTCCAATAAGATGTAATTTTTGATCAAAATTTCTTATTTTCACAAGGAACAACATACCCCATTTTGTTGCCCAATTTGTCCTTAGTGCGGCAATACCCCATTTGTGGTGATAAACTGCCGTTTGGGCCCATGGGAGGGCTCAGAAGGAAAGGACCACCATTTGGCCTACTGGAGCTTTTCTGGTGCTAAGTCATGTATGCAGAAGCCCCTGAGGTACCAGTAGAGTTGAAACCCCCGAGAAGTGACCCCATTTTAAAAACTACACCTCTTAAGACATTCATCTAGAGGTGTAGTGAGCATTTTGACCCCACAGGTACTGTGTAAAAGATAATGCGCAGCAGATGGTGCACAGTGAGATTTGCAATTTTATATATATATATATATATATGGCATGTCAGTGTCCAATATAGTGTGCCCAGCATGCGCCACCGGAGATATACACCCCTTAAATTGTAATGTGTGTTCTCCTGGGTACGGCAATACCCTACATGTGGCTGTTATCAGCTGCCTGGGCACACAGCAGGGCTCAGAAGGGAAAGATGAGGGGGGTAAGCTGTGCGGAGTGCATCAGGGTAAATTAAAAATCAAGGGATGTATGATACATTTTAAAACAATCTTTTATACAGAGCTCTGGTTTTTCGGGACACGTGTCACATTGGTATATTGTGTTCTTCCTTATCCCCCTCTTATAGCAGACTCTGCACCTCTTTTGACTCTTTCCCTTTCCACCGGTTTGGGGAACTTCTCTTGGAAAGTGTTGCCCTGGTACGATGCGTGTGGCCTCGCTTCCAGAAGTACTGGGTGCCCCCCCTTCCTGGTCCCTAAAGATTAGATCTTGAAATTCCAGGAAAGTTCCCCTCTGGCCTGCACATCGACGTAGCACGTACGCATTGTACAAAGCCATCTGTATGATGTGCCCGGCCAGCTTCTTATACCACACCGCATGGCGCTGTAGGGCTTCAGGACTTGATTTGACAAGTCCTTCCCTCCCATGTACCTATTGTAGTCCAGGATGCAGTCTGGTTTGGGGGTGGCCTTTCCTTCATATATCCTAAACCTGTAGGTATACCCTGATGCACTCTCGCACAGCTTATACATCTTCACGCCATACCTTGCCCTCTTACCCGGCAGGTACTGGCGGAATTGAACCCTCGCTTTAAAATGTACCAGGGACTCATCAATAGAAATACACTTCTCGGGGGTGTATGCTTGGGAAAACCGGGCACTGAAACGGTCTAATAGGGGTCTCCGTTTATACAAACGGTCAAAATGGGGTCATCTCGGGGTGGGCACGGCTCATTATCAGTATAATGTGAGAAGCGAAGTATTGCCTCATTTATTTATTTTTTTAGGTTCCAGTTCAGTTCTGAAGTTGCTTTGAGGGGCCCATATATTAGAAACCCCTATCAAACACCCCATTTTAGAAACTAGACCCCTCAAAGTATTCACAACAGCATATAGAAAGTTTATGAACCCTTTAGGTGTTTCACAGAAATTTAGAGCAAAGTAGAGGTGACATTTACTTTTTTTTTTTTGTCAGAAAATCCTCTTTATACCATTTTTTTTATAACACAAAAGGATTTATCAGAGAAACACAACTTAATACGTATTGCCCAGATTCTGCAGTTTTGAGAAATATCCCACATGTGGCCCTAGTGCGGTAATGGACTGAAGCACCGGCCTCCGAAGCAAAAGAACACCTAGTGGATTTTGAGCCCTCTTTTTTATTAGGCACCATGTCCGGTTTGAAGAGGTCTTGTGGTGCCAAAACAGTGGAAAACCCCCAAAAGTGACCCCAATTTGGAAACTAGACCCCTTGAGGAATCCATTGTAGTTTTCATGGGGTGCATGCGACTTTTTGATCAGTTTTTATTCTATTTTTATGTGGCGCGGTGACTAAAAAACCGCAATTCTGCTATTGTTTTTTTGTTCTATTTTTTTCACAGCGTTCACCGTGCGCTATAAATGACACATTCACTTTATTCTGCGGGGCGATACGATTACGGCAATACCAGATGTTTATAGTTTTTTTATGTCTTATGGCGTTTGCACAATAAAATACGTTTTGTAAACAATCATTCACTTTTTGTGTTCGCTTATTCTAAGAGCCAGAACGTTTTTATTTTTCCTTCAAAAAAGCCGTGCGAGGACTTATTTTTTGCGTAACGAACTGTAGTTTCGATCAGTACCATTTTTCGGTACATGCGACTTTTTGATCTCTTTTTATTCCATTTTTTGGGAGGTGAAGTGACCAAAGAATTGTGATTGTGGTGCGGTTTATTATTTTTTTTTTTTACGGCGTTCACCGCGCGGGATAAATAATGAAATAATTTTGTAGTTCAGGCCGTTACGGACGCGGCGATACCAATTATGTATAGTTTATTTGTTTATTTATTTTAATAATAAAGACTGACAAGGGAAAAAGGGGGATTTTTACTTTTATTACTTTTAAAACTTTTATTTTCTTATTTTTACACAACTTTTTTTAACTTTTTTTTTACTTTTTTACTTTGTCCCATTAGGGGACTTGAGGGCAGGAGGTCCTGATCGCTATTCTAATACACTGCACTACATGCGTAGTGCAGTGTATTAGAACTGTCAGCTACTCACTGACAGCAAGCATAGTGGGTCCTGACTCTGTCAGGACCCACTAGGCTTCCGTCTATGGCATAGCCGGACGCCATTTTTTGGTGTCCGGTTGCCATAGTCCCCATCGCCGGCCGCTATCGTGTAGCAGGCCGGCGATGGCGGATTAACCCCTAAGAAGCCGCGATCGCTATTGAACGCGGCTTCTGAGGGGTTAAATCTGCGGGGACCACCGCGATCGGTCCCGGCACATTGAGCAGTGATAGTCTGCTGTCGGAAACAGCAGCTATCACAGCTCATGCACGCGCCCCGCGCGAACGGCGCCGTGTTTACTCCATGACATACTATTATGTCATGGAGCGCGAACGATGCACTTACCATGACATAATAGTATGTCCTGGAGCGTTAAGGGGTTAATCTCCTGGTCAGTTTATTCTGTTTCCGCCCACACTGCAAAATTTGACGGGTTATTTACTTCCGGTGAAATCCACCCTGGTGTATGTGTGTGAGATGGGGATATTAAACTGGGAAACCCACTAGGCCAACGTACTGAGGTGAGTGACTACACCCTTCTCGCAACTTTTCTAAAAAAAAAAATGGGCAAAGCTTAAAAGGGGCTGGTCCACCGAGGCCTGACAAATTATAATTTACGCCAGAAACTGGTGTTAACTAAAGTGGAAATCTACACCTTCCGATGAGGGGGAGGGGGGAAGCCGGCCATTGAAAAATGCAACAAATTTGATAGGAGCCGTGTGGCTCTTGATAATAAGTCTGTTGAATCTTACTCCAGTGGATCAGAAATTTAAGGTTGGATTCACATGGGACGGAAATGGCATTTCTGCAGCATTTTACTTTTTGTGTGTCGGCTGGGACTGTAATCCGCTGCCGATTTTTCTACACAGAAATTCTGCATGGAAAATCTGCAGCATTTCCGTCCCATGTGAAACCACCCTAAGTAAATCTGCCCCTACGTCTAGCTCCAGCCGGAGTGAGAAATCTACCATGTTCTCATATAGAGGGTGAGAAAAAGTGGGTGTGGGTGGAAGATCCAGTTTATTTTAAGAACTTTCAGTCCCTATCTTTGTCAGAGCCAAGTGGTTATGCCAGTTTTTTTTTTCTTTTTTTCAAAGTTATGCGAATAGAATATTAAATAAATTTTTTAATTGCTTAAGCACGCATTCCTGAAAGTGTGAAGCTGAAACAAACATTGTAACTCGGTTATTGAAGACGACCGGTGACATTTTCCATGAGGTCGTCCTCTCGGGAGCTCGCTCATTAGAGGTGTGTCAATGGAAAAAATCTCTCCGAGGACGGGCCTTATGTCGTTACAAGCTTTTGTTTGGCACAACCGACTACAACAAGTAATTGGAAAACCAAATTGCAGGGCTTGACTCTGTGAGACTGAGGTTAAGTTATGCAATCACAATGTCTGGCTGCTTGAGGGCGAGATATAGAAAGAAGCCTCTTTGTTGTCCTATATTGGCATGTACTAATGTGAGGAGGCGATGCTGCTGGTGCTTAGAGCTTATCGGTGGTTTTTCGTGTGTTTTTTTTTTTTTTTATTTATTTTTTTTTTTAATTTTATTTTATTTTTTTCGGGCCCCCCCCCTTTTTTTTTTTTTTTTTTATTTCTTTATTTTTTTTCCTTAAAGGAAGACTCAAGTAAAAAAAGAAAAAAAGCATATATCCTTATCTGCACATTGTAAAGGCCTTGAGCTCTCTACAGTGTTAGGGTATGTTCACGATAGACTAAAAACGTCTGAGAATACGGAGCTGTTTTTCAAGGGAAGGCAGCTCCTGATTTTCAGAAGTTTTTTTTAAGCCACTCGCGATTTTCGCTGCGTTTTCATGGTGGTGTTTATGGCCGTTTTTGGAGCTTTTTTCAATGGAGTCTATGAAAAACGTCCCAAGAAGTGACCTGCACTTCTTTTTTGCGGGCGTTTTTTTTTTTTTTCTACGGGGCCGTTTTGAAAAACGGCCGCGCAAAAGAACAGGCCGTTGGAGCAGACCGCCGTTTTTCCCATTTGAAATCAATGGACAAATGTTTGGAGGCGTTCTGCTTCCGATTTTACGGCCCGAAAAACGGCCGAAAATAGTAAATAGTGAACATACCCTTAGAGCTCATTCACACGAACGTGAATCTCGTCCGTGTGATGGACATTATAACAACGGCCGTCACACGGACTCATGTATTTCAATGGGGCCGTTCACGGATGTTGTTTCATGTCCTATTTTCCTGGGTGTCACGCATTCCTCCATAGACTGTAGTCTGTGGGGGTTCCGTGACAACGCGTCCCGCACAAGTCCACGTCGGATGTGGAAAACGTCAGTTTTTTACGTCCGAGGTGGGCTACGTTCGTGTGAATGTAGCCTTAGTGTCCTTTTACACTGGCCAATATTGTCCATAAAAACTAGCGCCGATCAACGAGGCAGCTCGTTGATGGACGCTCATTTGCTCTTTTCACAAGGAGCAATGTATGGGGTCGTCCCCATTCATTTCCGTTATGTCGGCAGCACATCTCCCTGTTTACACAGCTAGACGTGCTGCCGACAACGATAATATTTTGTTCTGCATAAAAGTTCCGATCAGCCGATGAACAAGCTTTTGATCGTTCATCGGCTGATCATTGCCCTGTTTACGCAGGGAAATGATCGGGAACGAGCGTTCATATGAATGCTCATTTTCCCGATCATTGGCCTGTGTAAAGGGCCTTTACAGTATATATATCTCCGCCCAGGGTGTGTTTTTTAGTATTTTTTAATGAATAATTGGAGGGTGTTTTTTTTTTTTTACATTTATTTATAAACTTCGCTGGAGGAAAAAAACAGGGGTGCACAGTTAGAGGCTCTGTCACCAGATTTTGCAGCCCCTATCTGCTATTGCAGCAGATAGGCGCTGCAATGTAGATTACAGTAACGTTTTTATTTTTAAAAAACGAGCATTTTTGGCCAAGTTATGACCATTTTTATATTTATGCAAATGAGGCTTGCAAAAGTCCAACTGGGCGTGTTGAAAAGTAAAAGTCCAACTGGGCGTGTATTATGTGCGTACATCGGGGCGTTTTTACTACTTTTACTAGCTGGGCGTTGTGACTAGAAGTGTATGATGCTGACGAATCAGCATCATCCACTTCTCTTCGTTAACACCCAGCTTCTGGCAGTGCACAGACACCGCGTGTTCTCGAGAGATCACGCTGTGACGTCACTTCCTGCCCCAGGTCCTGCATCGTGTCGGACGAGCGAGGACACATCGGCACCAGGCGACAGAGGCTACATCGACTTACCTGCAAACGCCGATGCTGCTGCAGAATCAACTGTAGCCTCTGTCGCCTGGTGCCGATGTGTCCTCGCTCGTCCGACTAGTAAAAGAAGTAAACACGCCCCGATGTACGCACATAATACACACCCAGTTGTACTTAAGAAAGCCTCATTTGCATAAATATAAAAATGGTCATAACTTGGCCAAAAATGCTCGTTTTTGAAAAAATAAAAACGTTACTGTAATCTACATTGCAGCGCCGATCTGTTGCAATAGGAGATAGGGGTTGCAAAATCTGGTGACAGAGCCTCTTTAAATCTGCCTTCTTGGCTGTCCAAAATCTCTAGCGTATGGCAGCTTGAGACAAATCCAGGAGGCAACTTTACTTTTTAGAGGCCCAACATTAACAGGGTTGTATCGTGAACACCGCTCTGTCCATATTCCCTATTAGGGTATATGGACGTCATGCCCCATATGAGACCCCCTCCTCTCATAAGCCATAATTTAGAGCAGCTCTCGTTTGGTAGGACCCGGCCTGTCCATGTATTACATGCATGGCTGTTCGATTGAACGGCTGCCATGTAAAGCTATATTTCCCACGCGGTGTTGTCGTCGTCCACAGGCAATAACAGTTGGTTGCCAGGGTTTAGATAATCTTTTTGCCGTTCCACCTGCCAGTTAAAAAAGGTTTTTCTTACGGGTCGAATACGTGTGAGAAAGGACCCGTATTTATGCCAGTATTTACGGGAGGAATAAAATAAGTTTGTGTGCATGAGGCCTTATTGTGTCACTATAAAACAAAAATTGATGTCTGTCTCCAAAATTGCGTTAACAAGAATCTTTGTTGTACGTAGAAGCGGCGATCTCCTATCTGAGGTCAGATTATAAAGGCCAGCGGTTGTTCATCACATCCCGTTTCTTGCTTACGCCAAGCCTATACATTTAATGTATATGCTACGCCGACAACCGTATTCCATTTTATGCTTTAGTATACGTTTTTCTGACTAAATGTATAAGAATATGTGCGTATTTATTAGCTTTTAATGTAAGTGAACCCTTTGTCAGTGTGTTTGTTATTTTTTTGTTTTGCTGCCGGCAGAGCGGGGTGGGTCAAAGAATATGTATATTTTTTTTCCACTTTCCCCAATAAGGAATTAGAAAGGTACTGTTTTGACGTGTGCAAAATTATACCCTTACGTTTGCATACTTCATCCATTCATTATAATGTAAAAAAACTTTTGTCGTGTTTTGGAATATAAAATAGCGTGGTAGACTACGCTATTGTAACAAAAACCGTATGCCGATGTAAGGGATGTCACACGTCCAAAGGATACCCCATTACGGTCTACGGATACGCCCAGGTATTAGTTTGAATATTTTTTTTTTTCATATTTCAATGTATACGCTATGCAAGAAACGTGATCTGAACAGGGCCGAAGTCCTACATAAATGATCCAGTAAATGCTGTATTTCCGCTTCTACAAGCCCGCTCTTGGATCCCGCTCACTTTTTCCATCCGTTCCAACAGCTGGTTTACATATCACTCCTGAGCCTTTAACAAGCTGCCTATATAATCAGTGTTTCCATGAGGGCCGATCTATTCTCTATCAAACCCCAGTGACCTGGCCAAAATACCAGGAAGTCTTAAGTGGGGAGTATCGTTTGCGAATGTTTCCTTTGTTGAGATTCTTCCTTTCAGCGTTCTCTGAAGAGATAAGATTCATGAATGTTGTTCTTGTTTGGAGAATGTGTCCTTTCTTATACTTCAGGGCTGCGCACAGAGAACATAGGAACTCATTGTCTATTTATGAAACGACAACTATGGGCAGATTCATCAAAACGGTCTAGAACTTCCCTTGTTATGCATAGCGACCAATCGCTGTGCAGCTTTCATTTTCACAGGGCAGTTTAAGAAATAAAACCTGAGCTCTGATTGGTACATATATGGATAGTGACATTAGTGGCTCCTCCTGTAGCGGAATCCCCGGCCACTACTTTGCTGACACTCTTGCTGGGGATTCCACCCCTAGAGGAAGGACAGATAAGAAAACGAAAAAGGAGAGCCACGGTGCAGCGCTGCTATCATCAAGAACAAACGGTGAAGAATTATGTTTAAGAACCATTTATTAGTCTATAAATGGTTCTTAAACCTAATTCTTCACCGTTTGTTCTCGATGGTAGCAGCGCTGCACCGTGGCTCTCCTTTTTTCTTATCTGTCATTTCAAGCGGTTCCCTTTCCAGTGGACTGGCTTCTGAACCCAGCTGCAGCGCCATGACACAGCTATTGCTTTTACCAGTGTTGTCCGCTGTTGCACAACTGGAACAGGTGAGTTAATATCACCTGTTTTGCTTTTATTTTACACCGTGTGATCTGCACCATGTGGCGCCGTTTTTCTTGTCCTCCTTTCTCGCCCCTAGAGGAGATCCCAATGGCTACGGGGGGGGGGGGGGTATTGCTCTCTACAGGGGGTTGGCACGATCTTTAAGGGGGGTGTGGCGCCATCTACAGGGCGCACTGTGGCGCTATCTACAGGGCGCACTGTGGCGCTATCTACAGGGCGCACTGTGGCGCTATCTACAGGGCGCACTGTGGCGCTATCTACAGGGCGCACTGTGGCGCTATCTACAGGGCGCACTGTGGCGCTATCTACAGGGCGCACTGTGGCGCTATCTACAGGGCGCACTGTGGCGCTATCTACAGGGCGCACTGTGGCGCTATCTACAGGGCGCACTGTGGCGCTATCTACAGGGCGCACTGTGGCGCTATCTACAGGGCGCACTGTGGCGCTATCTACAGGGCGCACTGTGGCGCTATCTACAGGGCGCACTGTGGCGCTATCTACAGGGCGCACTGTGGGCATCGGCACTAGGGGCAGCTAAGGGGGCATTATACTGTGTGGGAGGCATCTGTGGGCATTATATTGTATGGCGGCAGCTATGGAGGCATGATACTGTGTGGGAGGCATCTGTGGGCATTATATTGTATGGCGGCAGCTATGGAGGCATGATACTGTGTGGGAGGCACTATGGGAGCATGATACTGTGTGGGAGGCACTATGGGAGCATGATACTGTGTGGGCTGAAGCGGGTGTGTATAGGCGGGGATTGGGCGGGATTCGAGAAGTGGCTTAAAAGGGAATATATTTGCGAGGTTGTCCCTCTTTGTGATACTCGAAAGTTGGGAGGTATGCATATCGGCCATTTTCTTTAAGAAGATCACCCTTCTAGAAGACAATATTTTAATTTTAACTTCTCAATAAAGTTTCACTGTGTGTCATTTACCTATGAAATCTACGGGTGCAGAGACCTATAAATTAAAATGCAGGCTTTTTATTTGGAGCCCCCCAATTCTAACACATCTTTCTAGAAAAGAAACCTTCTTTCCTCATTGATGTTGAGGCCTTGTAGCAGACGAGCTACATAAAGCTACAAGTCCTTGCGCTCTGTACTGTTGGGTTGTGCTATGTTTGTCGCTGTATATGTTGTCATCATTTATAGGCAACTTTATTCACTTAGTGGAATTTACCCATCAAATGGAAGCGGACTGATGTCTACAACAAAACTTCATGGAAAGTATAGAGGGAATGCTTATTCTCTCTAAATTACATAATTGAATTATTATTGAGACATTTTTTCCGTTCTGCTTTAATTTCCTGGATTTAATCTTTGCTTTTTCTTAAGAAATAGGGTTTAGTTGTGTATTGAAGTCATTGGAGATTAATCTAATCCTTATTTGATGGCTGCAAATAAACTATTTTCTTTTTTTTTCCTTTTTTTTTTTTTTTTTTTTTTTTGTAATATGGGGACTCTAGGAAATGGGGTGGGGGGATTTATTTCTCAATAGTAGTTCATTTCTATACTAGTTTTATTCGTATGTTTTAATTTATATGGCATAATGTCTACTGACTGGTCATTCAATATGGGTGATGATCGTTTCTTTTCTTTTTTTTGGCTTCTTATTTGCATGGTTGGACAAAGGATAGGGATCATGAAAAAAACCCAAACTGTTTGTTTAAAAGTGAATTAGCCGCCATGTCCTTTTTATGATAAATTTCATTATATATAGTTTTATAGTGGTTTGAATTTATTTTTGTTTTCTTGAGCTCAATTTCCTACATAGACCTCTAGTTAAGTAATACAATTTTGGCATCCAGCAGTCACCACTAGATGGAGCTTACTGTATAAGGCCCTGTTCACATGGCGTAAATGTGGCAGACGATTTAGCTGCAAAATTCCGCCTTCAATGGGAGTCGGACGCTTCTTTTTCCCGCTAACTGAAAAAAATCAGGAGCGTCCTACTCGATCTTCAGGCGAATTCTGTCTGAACCTCCTAATGGGATGAGAAATATTCCTGCCGGCGGCAGGAATAATTCTGCGGAGGAACCCGCCACACAAAATCCACCACGTGAACAGGGTCTTATTGTTGAGTTTAGTGTATAAACAGTATACAATAAGCTCCCTCTAGTGGTGACTGCAGGCAGGGGGATATTTGTAGGCAGGGGATTTTGAGCACTGTCAGGAAAATAATGGCCGATCTAAAAATAGATTGTAAAATTAATTGGCAAAGCAAGCTGGACCTTTTTCCACTGGAAATTAAAAAACAAAATGATGTTTAAGGCTGGACATTCACTTCAAGGGCTAGTCCAAATTTGGCGCAAATACTGCAGATTATCTGCAACGTATTTCGTTGCGGAAAATCCACAGCATAATACAGTGGGGTTCAGTTCAAACCCCCAACAAATAGCAGCAGTTGAGCTGTTTGCGGTGGGTTCTCAGCGATTCCGCCACAAAAAAAGCTCAGAAAAAAATTTAATCTTATACTTACCCAGAAGTCTGTTCTTCCTGAGATAAAGTTTCATCCCATGTGACCGCTGCAGCCAATCAGTCTGTAGAGGCGGTCACATGGGTTAAAACGGCATCCCAAGAGGCCAGCCTGGATGACGTCAAAGGGCCGACCCCTTGGGATGACACTTCATCCCATGTGACGGCCGCTGCAGCCAATCACAGGCTGCAGCGGTCTCCTGGGATGAAACGTAGGCTAAGTTTTACAGCGGACATTCCGGGCGAAATGCTGCACCACAGTTTGGTGCGGTTTTTCGCATGGAACTCCCTGCGGCGCACAGGGCGTATCCGCACTGTGTGAACTCAGCCTAGCAGAGGAGTGGATGAGATTTCAAGAAATCTCATCCACGTGCTGCGTATGTTATATGTGGAGTTTCTGCACACAAATAAGCCGCTACATGTCAATTGTGGCTGCGGAATCGCCGGTAATCTGTTGTGGGTTTTCCCCATTGAATTGAATGGAGATCTAAAACCTGCAACAAACAAGTGTTGCGACTTTCGCAAAAATCACAACTTATACTTACCTCTGACGTTTTGCAGGCCGGCCTCCTGGGATGACTTTTTATCCCATGTGACAGCCACTGTAGCCAATCACAGGCTGCAGCTGTCTCCTGAGATGAAACGTCATCCCGGGAGGCTAGCCTGCCAGCAGGACTCCTAATGCTGCAGTTCTCCGCAGCGGAAATTCCGGGTGAAAAACCACCACAATTTGGTGCGGTTTTTCGCCCGGAATTCCCTGCGGCCACTGGAGTGAACCTGGCCTAAAGGTTTCATTTTTTTATCTTCTGCACAGGCTCACTTCTTATTCGTGGAGTGAAGTAAGGACTTCTCTATGTGACCGGAAAGCTGAATGTTCCTATTAGTAGCTTTGTATTTTACTATAAAGTACAATTTTATTTTTTCCCCCTCCTGACTTACGACTCTATTCTTTCGCTCATTAATGCAAATTTTTGGCAGTGGGATATTGCGCTGGAAAGACTGACGTGCGCTCACCAGTCCACATTATGTAAGAGTCTATAAGAACTGCTCTCGACACATTGTAAATGTTTTGCCAATTAAGACTGCGATGTACGTCACTTTAAGATCATAAATTAACACAAAATATCAGTTTAGTGGCGTCGACCCGGATCTCTACCCTGAGCCACAGCGTTACTGATCCTACAGAACCTCGCCGACCCCTGTATAGACACGCACTATCTGGCCAAAAGTATGTGGACACCTGAGCATCACGCCTATATCGGAAAATCATGGGTGTCTGTAGGAATTTGTGCCCATTCATCCAGAAGAGCATACACTGATGTTGGGGGAGGGGGACCTGGCTCACAATCTGCGTTTCAATTCATTCCTAAGGTGTTGGATGGGGTTGAGGTCAGGCCTCTGTGCAGCCATTCGAGTTCCTTGCAATGGGTGTCGCTGAAACACCTGAACTCTATAATTAGGAGCGGTGTTCACATATAGTGTAGTCTGTAGCCACCACTAGGGGGCGCTCCTAAACTTCCCCTAGGGGTGACTGCAGACAGAAGTTTTCTCGTCACATCTATGTCTATGCGGGGGATTTGGAGCTCTGTTTCAGAAAAATTGTGCTTTTATATCAGATATAGTAGAAATGAACCGGCGCAAAATTTTAGACCTATGTTCAGGTTGTGTTTTTTATATATCAGAGCGCAGCATAAATAGCAATTCCTCAGAATAGCGTTGTTACAGTAAATAATCTCTTTAAAGGCGATGTACACCTTTTTAAAAAAGTTTTAATTTTTTTTTAAATAATCATATCCGTGTGTTTTGGTTTAACTTTAATTACAATTTATTGAAAATTATTTTTACTTTTTGATACAGCTGCTTTGCATCCTGTATACAGATCTATATTCTGTATCTAGCGCTGAGACCCGAATCTGTCAGGTCAGTGGGACTGACGGGTTCAGTATCAGTGGGTCGACACACAGGATCCACCTGTTATCGATCACATCTACGTTATGAACTGTCAGAGACACGCAGGACTCGCTGACCCTGACCCCATCAGTCTTACTGGCCTGACGGATTCAGGTCTCAGCGCTAGATACAGCTGCTCTATATACAGGCTACAAAGCAGCTGTATCTCAAAAAGTAAAAATGTTTTTTAATAAAAAGTAATTACAAAGTTGTACCAAACATTTTTATTAAAAAATAAAATAAAGACTTTTTCAAGGTGTACATAGCCATAAAGAACTAGTAATAATATGCAGCGAGATGCATGTTTCGAATGGCTTAGGGCAAGATTTAGGAGTAGACCCAAACAGACTTGGGTAACATTGTATTTATTGATCACTCCCGCTGCATATGACGAGAATATTGTTTCAAATTCCGTAATATATCCCTGAAAGCACCTAAAAAACGAAACTAGATGTTCTTGTTCCTCCCGATTATCGTAAAAAAGTTCTTTAGGTTGCTTAAAAAATACACCATACTGCTATGAGGTCTGTGGCCCCCTGAACCACAGCTCTGCGTTAAATGGATACCGTTCTAGACGTTGAGTGGCGGATGCCACTGTTGGGCATTCATTTAACGCATCCATACAATGGCATCCTTCACCCATAGGCTACCATGTTAAAAAAATATATACTTTTGACGAATACGTTTTTTACTGGACTCCGCAATATGAAACGGCATAGTCTACTATTCTATTCCATACTCCTTTTTTTTTTTAAATGGTGGCATACTGAGGTATACCGGCCAATCGGAGACAAAAAAAGGCCTCCGTCTCTGAATGAAACCCTATGGACACGTTTAGCGTGTATGTCGGAAGCTTTCCCGATGTACACGCTAAACGTAAACCAAAAAACGTGATGAAAAAGCGCTGCGTGTTCTGTGCGGAGACGCTGCGTGTTCTGTGCGGAGACGCTGCGTGTTTGGTCCATACACTTCAACGGGGAGTAGAAATTCTGCAACAGATTTATGTTGTTGCGATTTTTACAGCGTTTACGCAGAAATGCGAATACGCAGTAAAAGCCGCTGGAAATCCGCAGGTGCATGTAAACTTTACTATAACCAATGTTCAACACTAAATCCGCAGGTAAATCCGCTGTGTAAAAAACGCAGCATTTCCGCAGCAAGAAAAGCTCCCTATTTGGTGCGGATTTCTGCGACAGATTTACCAGCGTTTTTCTAGAGATTCTGCTGCAGAAAATCTGCAGCGTATTTTGTGTGTGGGAACATACCCTTAGGCTGAGTTCACACGTGGCGGATACACTACATAATAGCACGCAGCGCATCCGCCCTGTCTGCCGCATGGAATTCCGGGCAAATATGCGCACCAAACTGTGGTGCAGTTTTCCCACCCGGAAAGTCCACTGCAAAAAACTGCAGCACTAAAGCCGGCCGGCCTCCTAGGATGACGTCTCATCCCAGGAGACCGCTGCAGCCTGTGATTGGCTGCAGCGGCGGTCACATGAGATGAAGTGTCATCCCAGGAGGAATAAACAGACTCCTAGGTAAGTTTAATCCGCCGCAAAAAACGGAACTGCTATTTGATGCGGGATATACATCCCCATTGAATTGAATGGGGCCATCCCGCAACATATATTTTACGTAAAGATGATTGACATGCTGCGGAATGAATTTCCGCACCACATGTCCATTTCAGAGCGGTATTTCCGCTCCGTATTTCTGCAGCGTGTGGATGAGATTTGTTCATTCTCATCCACTTTGCTGCTACTGTGTTTGTTTCGGATTTTCCGCAACTAATTCCGTTGCGGAAAATCCGCAGTGTTTACGCAATGTGTGATCTGGACCTCCCTCTACAACTTGGTGCCCCAATAGAACCTCAGTCACATTTATTACAGCCATGATTTCCCCATGCAAATGATTCCGTACCATGTCTTCTATATTCGGGCTCTTTATTATCCTCACACCTCGGTTTTTATCTTCTATTTATATCTTGCATTCTTCTGGTTACGCCCATTTATATTTCCGCAGCTATTTTCCATTGCTGAGCAGGTATCGTCAGTCCTCCGAGATAATTCTAGGGTTTCATAGTCTGAGCTGCAGATGTTTAATATTTGGGTCTGGCCCCATCATCCCGGTGTCCTGACGTGAGCTGCGTCCTTTTACCTAGTAATGCTGTAAGTTCTCCAGGGAACGAGCTCCGTATACTCCCGGCTGACCTTGTAATTCAGGTCAGTATAGGAGCTATGGCAGATATGTTCTGTCCGTCCAGTATCCATTACAGAAAGTGTTGCCACCTTTTAGGGTGGCGAGGGTCACTCTGTGTTAATATTTTCCATTTGATACTTTACACTTCTCCTCGTCTTCCAACAAATGCTGCTTTAGAAAGGCTGGAAACAAAACATATGGAAAGGGTCAAAGTAAAAAAAAAAATTATAATATATCTAATAAATTAAGATACTCAATGATGAGCTTCTCCATATCCCAATATAATTTGAAACGGGAAAGAAAAAAATAATTATACCGTTTCAGGAGGCATTTATTTTATCTCACCCTCTGGAGGTTTGGAGAAGGGGTCTGATCCCTTTGGGCTGCAGTTGAGACCAAGCCAAGCCATAACTGTCCCCGGCTGAGTGGAAGGGCCCAATGGGGGAAATGAAGACTTACATACAAGTAGAAATTGATCCAGAGAGTCCTACTTGCATTTTAAAATCGCGCTCCGGTTTCCCGCCGCTGATACCCTGGACTCTACTGCTTTGACCAAGCCGCCACTTTTTGTGGCCCTTTAGCGTGCTTACTTTGGCAGGCCCGTGAAATGATGAGCTTAAAATGTGAATAACCGCTCCAATTTTAGTTCTCACTTCTCTCCTCTTTGCATCTCATATAATGTACTTTACTCCGCAGGGAAATGAACACGGGAAAACGCTCCTCTCCGGGTAAAGAGGATTAGAAATAGGAGCTCTAAACCGGGGCATGATGGGAGGGTATATGCAAACCAGCGCCGGGTCTGACTGCTACCCTATGGCTATTCCCCCTTGCTGGACCTTCAGCAGAACTCACAAGACTATAGATCACCGTTATATCAGAAGTCTTCGTTCTCGTTTTGTAGCCTATCAAAAACATTAACAAAAGTTAGAAAACCATCAAAAAGGAGACAATAAGGTTTATCAATCGTGCAAGAATAAAGGCGTCTGCAAAAGCTGTGCAAAAAGTTCATATCTCTTCCTTCCTTCACCCATGGCTGGCGTACATCTGCACCAATCATCTGCAACTAGAAATGGTGCACAACTTTAATAAATTTGCAATGCGATGTCCTTTTGTTTTTAGGATTCTGGGGTATTTTGCGTGAAACTTTCCCATTGTCTGTCCTGACGGTCTGGCCCTATTACAGCTCGCAAACTCCTTGTTCCAGAATTAGGGACCAGCGGCCGTGCTCCTGGGCAGACAACGGGAGCTAAAATGCTGATCCAGAACTTCTGTTACCGTGGTGACCACGGTGGATCTACACAAGAGCGTGCGGGTACAGGGTGGTCACTGCTTCCTGTTGCTGGGAAGCTGCCCAAACTCCTACGAGCAAACCCTCGAAAGTTCCCCTAAATATTTCAATGGTAAACCAGTCCTTTCTCATGTTGCAATGTACCGGTACCTAAGGCATTTGTGGTGACACGTGTCCTATTATAAACTGTATGTTTTATATCAGATACATTGCTTGGGACTACAAAAAAAGGTCTGTTTCTCCCCCTCCGTAAACAGCGCCTCTCTTGTCCATGGAATGTGTGTGGTATTGCAGTGTTCAAGTGAACGGGCTGAGCTGCAGTACCAGAAACAGCCAATGGATAAAGGTGGCGCTGTTTCTGGAAGAGATAAAGCAGGCATGTTTTCCTAATATCATAAACCCCTTTAATGAATGTTTTTGTGTGGATGTTCTGTCTCTTTTTCTTTTCCCCCCTGACTACACACGTTTCATAGAGACAAGATAATCTACCTCTCTACAGTGCAGCAGAATGTTTTTCTATATGATGTGTGTATTTTCCTAGCACGGAATACATGCAAACCTCAGTCCTTTACATAATGTGGTTGGTGTTGAGTAAGACGACCTTGTGTAATCGAGCACCCTGTATTTTTAGCTTGTGCGACTACTGGTGGAAAAAAAAAACAGTTGAGATGTGGCTGGACGTCTCCGGCTAATTTTCCAGGAAGAGATTCTCACTTGAAGGGGATGTGCCGTATCCTCCGAAATAGTTTATGAAAATTCGTCTTTTAAAAATAAGTTTTTTTGTTTTTGTTTTTTTTAATTCTCATCATTTTTGTATTATTCTTCGATGTAGTCGTGTGAGGTTTTGTTTTTTTGCGGGATGAGTTGTGTTTTTCAATGGCACCATTTTGGGGCACATGTTTACTTACTGATTAAAGGGCAGCTGTCAAAACATTTTTTATTTTTTTTAATATATATATATTTTTTTACACTTTTTTGCAAAATAAAAACCACTTTTTTATGGAGGAAAGGGTTTTATTTCTACTGCAAATTTTTGTAAATAGTGTGACCCAATGAACTTGTCTCAGGTTCGGCTTCTCAACCCCCTCAGTGAAGAGCTGTTATCACCAAGGGAAGCCACGGCTAGCCACACCTTTCCCCATCGGTGGGACTGTAGCATTTCCACTGATGAGGAACAAGCTGTATACTGCAAGGACGCACTCTTACGGTACGTCCACACGTAGCATAAATACTGCAGCTTTTCCGCAACGGATTACATTGCGGAAAATACGCAACGTAATACAGAAGCAGCAAAGTGTACGCGATTTGAACAGATCTCATCCACACGCTGCATTAACAACCCTCCGGAAAAAAAATTCATAAATTGACATGCGGTGCGTTTTTTTTTTTTTAAATCCGAAGCATGTCAATTTATGTTGCGGAATCGCTGTTTTTTGTTGTGGGTTTTCGCCATTTAATTCAATGGGCGGTGATACCTGCAACGAATCGCAGATGTCCTAATTGTCTCAATCACAGGCTACAGCGGTCGCATGGGATGAAACGTGATCCCAGGAGGCCGGCCTGCAGGGCGTCAGAGGGACACGTCGCCATGGCTACGGGTAAGTATAAGCCCTTTTTTTTTTTTTTTTTTTTTTTTCTTTCTTTTACCTGCTGTTTTCCGCAGCAGACATTCCGATCGAAAGACTGCACCGAAATTTGGTGCGTTTTTTCATCAGGAATTACCTCTGGGCTCCAGGTTGGATATGCTGTCTACCTTTACACAGCATATCCGCCCTGTGTGAACATACCCTCACAGAGCGTCTCTCTCTGGCTTCCTCTATGACATCCATATGTCCTAATCGTTCTTACAGACAGTGTTTGTCCTGGTGAGTAAACATATAGGGTAAAGGTTTCCAGATTTAGTGGTCTGTATAAAGAGTGCGGTATTTGTGGACTCGTACACATGGACTTGTTGATGGAAAATCCGACTGTTTGGTGTGAACTGTAGACTTTATAGATTGTTGTCGTATCTCCTTATCTCTCTGGTGGTAGAAGATCATGATCTCGTATTGAAAATTGTTCAGTGGAAGAAGTTAGTCACACGACAAGACTTCCTGATGACTTATCAAGGGCTGTGTGGGTGACACACACGTGTTACATGTATGATGCATGTATTACATCGGGACGTGCCGCAACTTCAGTAGATCACCAAAGACTATCAGTCAGGTTAGGCTATGTTCACATGTCTTATTCTCTCTCATATTTCGGAGCGTGAAACGACCGTGCCTGTAATCCCGGTCCGTGATTATGGGTACGGCCGGCTGCGGACCGTGCTCCCATTCTAAAGTATGGAAAGACCATCCGTAAAATAAAAAAATAGGACATGTCATTTCTTTCACGGAGGCATTGTACGGCCTGGACACCTTCCCATAAATATACGGGGAGGTGTCCGTGAGCAATAGAAGTGAATGGGTCCGTAATTACAGAAGAATTCTACGGTCGTGCGCATGGGGCCTTGCTCTGCGAAATACACTTGAAAAACACCTGCAAACCGTTTCCCATTGATTTCAATAAGAAATACACTGAGTAGTTCATAGGGGACGTAGTTTTACGCTGCTGACTTAAAATACTACTCGTTAAAAAAAAAAATTCACTTCTTGAAGTTTTTTTTTATAACCTTATTTTTTTTTTCCATTTCCCGTTCACTTTTGAAAGTACAACTCCGGTTTACAAAACAACGTTTTTTTTCTTGAAATCCGCCTCGGATTTTCTTCCTCAAGCTTAACTCCCGCCATGCCATACTAATAACACGCATTCCTGACTGTGCAAACGGGTATGTTGGTAGATGGCTGTTCTGTCTAGGCCCGGCTTAAAGGGGTAGTTCAGTCGTAGTGAATTTCTGCTATGTCATAGATGCATGTGAGGACTTTACACTGACGTGCTATCTCGGACCACTTCTGACACCACTACCCGATTGATAGGGGTCTATAGGGAGTGTATTGATTTTGTATTGCACGTTCTTTGATATGTTGTATCAGATATGCCTAACGCAAAAACTGGTGGGTACGGCCGACTAAGGGCTTATTCACGCGAACAGGTGTCAAATCGGCTGTGAAACTGCCAATTTGCAACCTTGCGTGACCGGATTTGACAGATCTCTATAGACTTGAGTCTATTGAGGGATCCATGAAAACGGGCAAAAATAGGTCATGTCCTATTTTTTAACGGCCCGTTCACATGGTCTATAATAGCCCCATAAAAGTACATTCATTTTAATGCAACTGGTTATCCCGTTTTTGTGTAAAGAAGTCCTAACGTTTATGGGAGTCTACCGATGCTCCCCATATGGCAGGGGGAAGAAGGATTGGACACCTTGGTTTTACATATGCCAGATGCCTTAGTTCCCATGGGCGATGAGTCTGTGCCAGAAGTGTCTGGCGGTGGCTTATTAACCCTCTCCCATTGAAGAAACAAAAACATGCCCGGTGGATGCTGTCGAGTGTTCGTTCGACGACCGCTATCTAAAGTATATGGCCAGATTTAGGAATTTCTAGTAGCACTGCCCTCCCATCGAGCAGACTGGATCCCTTTATCTGACATGGGATGGAGAAGATAATGGGAGGGAGCGACGGGTCTTCCAAGTTGCTGGAGAAAAAAAAAAGCAGGCTCCTTTTTTTTTTTTTTTTTAAATTCCTAACAACCCTATTAATAAGGGTCTGGTCTATAGTTACTGAGTTATGACCGATATGATGGTATATTCTAATATGGACCACAACCTATTCATGCTCCTATGCGTTCAGGTCTTCTTTTCTCTCTTTATTTTTGCCATGTAACTTGTGCCACAAAATCCCAAATACAGCGCCCATAGAGCTCTATGGGTCCATATTGTACCTCTGTGTGTCTCCAATTTTATGTGCATGCACACATTTTTTTGCTTTCTGGATTCCTTTAGAATAGGTAAGAAAGGCATGTCGTTTTTCGGAGTTATGCATTGCTTCTAGGGGAAAGCTCAGTGCCTCACAGAGATACCCTTTGACGGCACATGAAGTTCCCAGTGGACTGTATAAAATATTTGCAGTACAGTCGGAAGCTTAAAGGTGTTTTCCCAAGAGGGACATTTGAGATATCCACAGGATATGTCATAAATGGCAGATAGATGTGGGTCCCACGTCTGGGACCTGCACCTATCTCTAGAACGGGGCCCCTAAACGCCGTTCTAGCTCTTTGTGTTGCGGCGGATTTCCCACCATGAAGGAGAAAACGGTGTAGCTCGCATGCTATGCTGCTTCCGTAACTGTTGCGTAAATAGCGAGTTACGCTGTTTACCTAAGTCCCGACCATGTAATCCGGAAGTGGCCAGGAGTCGGCGTGAGCACAAAAAGCTAGAATGGGGTTTAGGGGACCCTGTTCTAGAGATAGGTGCAGGTCCCAGAGGTGGGACCCACATCTAACTTACATTTATGACCTATCCTGTGGATATGTGATATATGTCCCTTGTGGGAGAACCCCTTTTAACTCTTTTATCATATTTAACTAACTGAATGTTAGATATATTATAGAAATGTAAAATCATAATATGATATAATACAGAATATATAAGAGCTGTATGCTGATGAGGATTCAAGATCAAAAATAAGGTTCTGTCCTATTAGGAAGAGCCTTGTCCACATGCCCAATATGGATGTCGTCGAGGGGGCAGTTCTTCCACTCCAGAGGACTCCACAGGGCCATGTATTTCATTTGAATGGGTGCCTTGTAATAGCAGATTTCTCCAGCAGTGGCCACTGCAGGAGAAGTATGTGGCTTCTCACGATGATAACCGTTTACTGATGGTGGGTTTATCTCTCAGATCAGCATCAATCCGCTGATTGTCAGACGGTCCTCAATTTGGCAAGGGGTTGTCCAGATCATATTTATTTGCTTATATTCCCCTGGAAACAAGAAAAAAAAGTTTATTAAAATTTACATTTTGGAAAGAAGTTATACCAGCGCTGGCTTTGACTCAAATTGAGGAACAGATTTTCACGACGTGCTGCTTTTCTTTCTGGTGTATGTACTGGAATCCACCCAACCTACAGATATTCAGTCAGAGGGCAGGTGCGGAACAATAGTCTGTTTATTTGCCACATTCTCCGAAGGGAAAAAGAACAATGTGGTTATTATTTCTTAATGTTAGCTGGAGCAGAACTTTGGGTCATAAATAGCCTTCCAGGAGATCAAACGTGGCAAGAATGCAACTTACGGTTCTGTGTGTCCTTGTTTGACTCCATCGGGGTGACATAATTGTCCTGGCCCTGGCAACGTAATGTGGGTTCTCAATTGGGCAATTAGCTTCAAAGAAGTCAATTATTAAGTTTGCCACATGAGTAGACGGTGTCCTGCAGCAAGCACACGACAACACAAAAACGTGGGACATTATTTTTGGATCGGTCTTAAGATCATTGCTATCCCCATGTGTTCTGCACGTGTGTCCTAGGTGAGACTTGGTGCCATTTTTGTAGAAGTTATTACAGATATCTTCACGTTGTACCAATTAAGCAATCATTAGCCACTACTAGAAAGTCATATTAAAGGGGTCTTGCGTTATGGGCCGTTAATATGTGATCGGTGAGGGTGTCCAGACAATCGGCAGAATAAGGGGGCAGTGGCACTGGCTGCAGTGGCACTGGCTGCAGTATTCGGCACAGTGAAGTTTATACGAAGTTTTCTATCCATTCATGCATGTGGCGCTGTGTGTGTTTTCCAGCGAGCATTGCCGCCCATTTGTTCTGGAAATCTAGGAATGTCCCAGGGGTTGGGACCCCCCACAGATCACACATTGAAGGTCAATCCAATGGATAGGCCAGCTATGGAAATTTTTGGAAAACCCCTACAAAAGGGAATTTTTGGATATTTTGTGGTCATCACAGGTAAACTCAGACGGGACTTATTATTTTCTTATGACTTGAAATTCAGATGTTATGAAGTATGAAAGGTAAATGATTGTATTGTGTGTGTGTGTGTGTGTGTGTGTGTATATATATATTTAGTGTATGTTAATGTGTCTCCATTTTCACCCATTGTTGAGATCTCTATTTGCTGTCAGTGAGTGGAGATACTCTGCAAAGTGTCTATACAAAGCAATGTAGCTCAGAGGAGTCATGAAATGCACTGTATTTATTACAGAAGTTAACCATATTTTGACCCAAAATATTGAAGTACGATATATGTATAGTAAGTTGCAGCTAGTTTATTTCACAATAAATATGGCGCAATTTGTCTTGTAACTATTGTATCCTACGACACTATTGATAAATCTATTCCGGTTTACCAATTCACTGAATCTTGATAACTGTGAGGTATTGATAACAAAGTATATTCGAAAGTTCCACTACTTTTCTTCTTTCAATGCTTGAAGCGTTCCTAACTTTTCAGGTTACTTTTTTTTAAGATAAGCTGTGATGCATGTGTATATGAGAAATAACACTATCTGACCATTATATGACTTGTATCCTGCATATGTTAGCAGTTCTCCCCTCAGTTGTCTCGGAGCTAGTAGGCAGAGCCTAACTACTATTATGTCTCCTGTACGCTGCACACCTAGAAGAGGAGATCCTGCTATTACCTATATAGAAGCTGCAGCAGCATGAAGGACATTATACAGCCGTACTGAGCAGTGTAACTGAGAATCCAACACTGGGGTGAGACATAACTTACCAGGAAGCTGCAGCATTTGTGTGTGTCTCTCTCTTACTCTGCTCCTGCTCCCCTCTCCATAGACTTGTATGCAGCATGTCTGTGTCTCTTTCTCTCTCTGCTCCCTCCTCCTGCCCCCCCCTCTCCTCTCCATAGACTTCTATGGGCAGGCAGTATAGAGACACACCCCACCTTCTGCAGTCCGTCTGTAACCAGGAACAGACTTTGCTTGACAACAGGGGGTGGACCGCAGATTACAGGAAGGGAGACACCTAGTGGCAGTAACTTCACACAGAATTTGCATGGATAAAACCACAAAATATTAACCGCAAGTAAATTACAAAGTTGATCTATATCCGGTATACAATTCGATGAATATAAGTGTTTTGCGAAGTTATTGTCCTTTTTAACCCGTTAGTAACCACCCCATAGTGATTTTACAGCGGCCACTAACGGGCTTTATTCCGATGCAAAGGCCTTTTTATAGCGCGCATCGGAATAAATAAACAGAGCAGGGAGCCGTTAAATCTCCCTGCTCTCAGCTGCCAGAAGTAGCTGAGGGCTGGGGGCATCCCTGCTTGAACGGGTGAGATCGATATCAGTATCGCTCTCACCCGTTTAACCCTTCAGATGCGGCGCTCCATAGCTGGCGCCGCATCTGAGTGGTTTTGGAGAGCGGGAGGGAGCTCCCTCTCTCTCCCACCGACACCCGGCGATAAGATCACCGAGTGTCTGTGAATCCGATGGCAGCCAGCGGCCTAATTAAGGCCCCCAGGTCTGCCTGTGGTGTATGCCTGCTAGGTCATGCCAGAGGCATGTCCTAGCAGATGCCTGTCCGTTTTACACGGACAGGCATAATACGCTGCAATACAGAAGTATTGCAGTGTATTATAAATGTGATCATAGGATCGCATAGTGAAGTCCCCTAGTGGGGCTAGTAAAAAAGTTTTATAAAAAGTGAAAAAATAAATAAAAACGGCTGTATTATTAAAAAACAAAATAGTTACACGTATTTAGTTTCACATCATTTAACCCGCAGGGTGAACGTCGTAAAAAAACAATGCAAAAATTGCTGTTTTCTTTGAATCCTGACTTTAAAAAAATGTGATAAGTGATCAAAAAGTCG